>NC_134713.1:136906056-137209087 GCF_049634645.1 Pelodiscus sinensis
GTTTGCACTTTTGACTGCGGCTACATATTGAGTAGGAGTTTTCAGAGAACTTTCCATAATGACTCTAAGAACTTATTCATGAGCAGTAAAAAGCTAGTTAAGATCCTATCATTTGCATGTGTAGTTAGGATTATGTTTTCCAATGTTAATTATTTTGCATTTATCATCGTTAGCTAGCCTCCAGTCATCTGGTACAGAGATTGATTTAGATGATCAGGTTACCACAGTCAGCAGTTCTGCAATTTTATATTTGAGTTCCTATGGAATTCTTGGGTAAATGTCATCTGATCATGGTGACTTATTCCCCTTTAATTCAGTGGTTCTCAGTTAGGGTACATATACTTTGGGGATACTTCAACTCAGCTAGATATTTAGAGCAGGCTACTTAAAAAGCACTAACAAAGTTAGTACAAACTCAGACAATGACTTCTTTGTACTACTCTATATACTATACGTTGAGGTGGAAGTACAGTATTTGTATTCCAGTTGTTTTATTTTATAATTATATGATAAAACGAGAAGGTGAGCAATTTTTCAATAGTAGTGTGCGTAGAACTTTTTATTTCTCTGTCTGTTTTTGTAAGTGAGTGGTTTTTAAGTGAGGAGAAGCTTGGGGGTAGGAAGACAAATCAAACCGTTGAAAACAATACAATAGTCTGTAAAGACAAAGATCCATTGGCCTGATTTATCAATTTATTCTGAAATCACCTCTATTGACATCACAGTCTGGGATAGTTTTTCTAAGATCTGTCAACAAAAGAAGAAATGTCTGAGGTGTGGGAATCTCCCTTTCATCCTCTGCAGTGAAGACCAATACAAAGAATTAATTTAGCTTCTCTACAATGGCTTTGTCTTCCTTGAGTGTCCGTTAGCACTTTTGTTGTCTGGTGACCCTTCTGATGTACCTTTTTTAAAAAACGCTCTTAGTTTTTATGTCTTTTGTTAGTTGCTCTTCATAGTATTTTTTGGCCTGCCTTCTTATATACAGAAGTTTCGGAGGGGTAGCTAAGTTAGCTTGTAACAGGAAAAAAAAATAAAAAAAACAACAAATAATCTGGTAGCACCTTAAAGACTAACAAAACATGTAGATGGTATCATGAGCTTTTGTGGGCAAAACCCACTTCTTCAGATGACAGGAGTATAATAAGTCCAGATACAAGAATAAATAAGGGAAGAGGAGCAGAAAAGGAGGAGAGGAGGAAGAAAAAAGAGACAGTGAGTAGATAGTTCAAATAGTTACAAGAGGCTGTTAAGAAACATTAGCACCTCCATTGGCTGATTGGTTGGTTAAGTCATTAAAAGGTGGAAGATAGTGTGTGAGCCGCCCTATATCCCGGTCCAGACCATTTGCATAAGAATTAAACTTGTAAATGAAGTTAAGTTCTAATCCTTCTCTGTGTATTTGGCTTGTAGAATTGGTATGAAACAAAACGGCAACTTGGAGATCCATTAGTGAGTGTCCAGAAAGATTAAAGTGTTCTCCAACAGGTTTTTGTGTATTGCCTTTTCAGATATCTGATTTGTGTCCGTTAATTCTTTCCCATAGAGACTGTCCAGTTTGGCCAATATACATTGCTGTGGGGCATTGTTGGCATTTGATGGCATAGATCACATTAGTGGATGCGCAGTTAAATAAGCCTCTGATTTGGTGGCTGATGTGATCATTGGGTCCAGTGATGAAATCGCCGATATAGATGTGTGGGCAGAGTTGGCACTGGGGCTGATTGGAGGGGTGGATTCCTGGATGATTATGATGGAGGAGTGTTGCGTGGTTACGGGAAAGAATTTGTTAGAGGCTAGGGAGTTGTCTGTAAGCGAGAATTGGCCTTTCCCCCAAGGCCTGTGAGCGTGAGGGGTCATTTTTCAGGGTAGGTTGTAGATTGTTGATAATGCATTGGAGGGGTTTAAATTGTGGACTGTAGGTGATAACAAGTGGAATTCTGTTGTTTTCTCTTCTGGGCCTGTCTTGAAGTTGTTCATGTCTGAGTACTTTTTGGCTCTGTCGATCTGTTTTTTCACTTCTCCGGGCGGGTATTTCAGTTTTAAGAATGATCTACATAGATCCTGTAGGTGTTTGCTTTTGTCTATGGGACTGGAGCAAATCCAGTTGTATCTTAGGGATTGGCTGTATACAATAGATTGGGAAATGTGTCTGGGATGGAAGCTAGAAGCATGAAAGTAAGTATAGCGCTCGGTAGGTTTCTGGCATAGGATGGAGGAAATTCGTCCATCATTTAATAGTACTGTAGTGTCAAGGAAGTGGATTTCTCATGTGGACTGATCCATGCTGAGGCTGATAGTGGGAAATTGTTGGAATCCCTGTGGAATTCTTTAAGGGTTTCTTTCCCGTCGGTCTACATGATGACGATGTAATCGATGTGGCATAAGTAGAGTAAGGTTCTTAGGGGGACGAGAGCTGAGGAAACGTCATTCAAGGTCACCCATAAAGACATTGGTATATACAACTTGCTTATATACACTTTCGCTTGACTTGCCTGAGTTTATTCTGCTTTCTATTTTCCTCACTAATATTTGACTTCCAGTTTTTAAATGATTCCTTTTTTGCTTATAACTGCTTCTTTTACTGTAGAGACTTTACTAGCATCAGCACCCACTGGTCAATACCAGATTTCGTTCAGAATGTCAGACTTGGAAACATAATTAAAATAGTCCACCAGTCTTAGCTGGGTTCTCTCTGAACTTAAATCCAAGCCATGTGAAGGTGTCCTTTGAGCCAGGGAAGTGGTGAGCTTCATGCTCCCCCACATTTCTGGCCTAAGTAGGAAGGGGGTTGTTAATATGCTATAACTCTTGTTGTTTTCTAGGTGAAAAAGTGCAGGAGAATGTTGGGGGATTTCTTACTTAAGAGCATAACCTACCTAAAGAACCCACAGCCCCTTTTACGAGAGGCAGCAGCCAGGTTTATAGGTAAACAAAATGAATTTCTTTACTGTTCCAATGAATTTCTTCAAAGCCATTTTTTTTCTTCATTGTGCTATGACCTTTTTGTGTGAGAACTGCATTCTAGGTTCCTAAGTTACTGAACTGAATCAGACCCCAGGGGTTCGTACAAAAATTGGAGCAATTGATATCCCACCTGCTATCCCTCTGCACCCAGGAGATGCTCTCTCCTGCTATCTCAGAGAATCTCTCCATTTTCTTCCTTCTAGAGGAATTTCCGTACCTTTGCTCTTCTTCAGCTGGTCACATGGGCATTTCTATAGAGATCAGATCCTCCGCTATTGTAAATGGGTGTAGATCCATTGAACTCATTTTTACACTATCTGAGGACCTGGCCTTTAGTCTCCTTTAGAAATTGGTCTCTTGGGAACTTGGGGTTTGGAGAGATTTGTCAGATTTCCTAATAGAGCAGCTTCCTCCTTTCTTCCTTTGGGAAGAGTGAAACTTGAGAAGTCAAGTCAAATTTCTGACTGTTGTTTTGATTGCATATCTAGAGTTCACAGTAAAGAATTTGAACTTGATTGAAGTTGACAGAGATGATGTGATGCTGCTGCTCAGAGGTAAGGAATTCCGTATGATCCTGACCACTCAAGAGAGTTGAAATCTTGCTATTAATCTGCAGAATGAGTACAGCATGAGTAGTGACTATGCCTGTTATACCCATATTACCTCGCCACTGTGCCTAAACCTGGACTAGGAGGGATAAACCTTGAGGGCTGAGACTGGAGTGTGGGCACCAGGGGCCATGCCTTTTTGTGGCATCTTTGCTGTGCCTGTCTAGAAGGGGGAAGTTTACTGTATCCTTGTGTTTGAAATCTATCCAATAATTTTCTATTCAGAGATATTTTTTATAAATAATTCCTATATTTTTGGAATAAATCGCCAGAAATGGATGGGTTTTATGCAAGAGTTCAACATAAATATGTCATGTATCACTAGAAAGAAGCTTTGTGCAATAAGGGCTGAAGGATTGCCAGCCTTGTATCAATATTTTTAAGCGGTGCTAAGAGGAATTCTAAGAAGTTATTGACAGCTGTGTTTTTCTTCAGTGTCTGAAAAAAATAGGTCAGAAAATTGTTAATTTATAAACCATTTAGAAGAGTCATGTCCAGTTAATTCAGCATCTGTAATGGTAGTATAGTTTCTGCCTTTCTAAACTGGTAGGGTTGTTTGAAAGAGTTAAGAAAGTACTGGATAAAAGAGGAAATAAATGTGTTTATCCTTTCAAAAGAGTGTTTATAAAGTTCCTTCCAAGAGACTGTTAAGGAAACTTAGTAACCAGAGAGCAAGAAGTAAATTTTTGGCATATATCAGCAGCTAGTTAAAAGACAGAAAGTAACATATAAAGTATGTTGTTGTCTTTCAAGGATCAGCATTAGGGCCTGTTTTCAATATGTTTATTATCCTTCTGGAAGATGGGATAAATTGTGAGGTGGTGAAATTTTGCTGAGACTTAGTCATTTAGTTTAATTAACACTTGGAAGAGTGCAGAAGAATTTTATAAGACTACAAAATTGGGCAACATGATGGGGGTGAAATTTCAATGTAGATGAAAGTGGGCACATTGAGGGGGTATAAACTGGTTGTTACCCCTCAGGAAGGAGACTTTAGGGCATGTTTACACTACAAAATTAGGTCAATTTTATTTAATTCATCTTTGAGAATCTGGTTCAACAAATGTGATTTTGCATGTCCCCACTAGGTGGCTGTGGTCGACGGAGCATATCCTCATTGCCAGAGGTTGCATCAACTCAAAGAGCGATGCACTGTGGGTAGCTATTCTAGGGTCTATTCTAGGCATCTAGGCTACGCAAATTGTATATTTTATTTCGATCTAATTTCAAAATAAAGCACTATTCTGAAATGTCCCTTCACCCTTGTGGAAGGAGGGCTATAGGGTCATCAGAGTAGCAAGCTCATTATTTCAAAATCTATTTTGAAATAATGGGCTGGTTCAAAAGACGCAGAATAGCTATTTTGGGATACCTCCAGTATCCTGAAATAGCACCACAATCTAGACGTACCCCCGCAGTCTCTGCAGCAGATTGGAATTTTGAACTAGGGTCCTAATACCTCATGGGATTAAAACATTGTTGTGGCTTATTATGGGTTCATGTTGTCAGCCTCCTATGTCTGTGGCTCAGAACCAGCTTTGTCCTGTTGAACAATGAATCTATTTAATCTATTTCAGTGTGGCACCTTTTATATTCCTAACTCATCTTACATTAGTTGGCTGCTAGAAAAGTTGTTTGCATATTGTAGAACCGGGCTGAATTGAAACTAATGATTTGCAAATGAAAGATTCTAAAACCATTCCCAATTTTCAGCACTGTGCAGTCTTTATTCCTATTTAAAATCAAATGAGGTTTATAAAATACATTAGAAAAAGAAGTGGGCGGGAAGATCTAATTCAGGGTTGTTCCCTACCGTGCTCTGTGTAGTCATGTAGTAAAAATCAGCCAAGCCACAGGCATCCCGCCCTTTTCTTCAACACTATACGACAGTTTGAAAGATTGAAATTGGTCATTTTTTTTCACATTTGACCCACATCTTTCGTGCTTAATGTCATCCCATTATTTTTAATTACATCCCTTTACAATTCCTAACCCCAGTTCTTGTTGTAGGAGCATTCCCAGTGTGTGTGAGTTTTGTGTTATCTGGAGACATTCCAACATTTCCATTTACAGAGGAGAAAGGAGGACTTCACAAATGGAACTCACTGGCGCTCAGTCTACAGCATCCGATATAATGCCTGAATGCTTTGCACTGAGGGTGATGTCAGGGGACAAGAAAGACTAAATTTTCATCCTGGCACATGGGACACATAAGAAATAATATATATTTTTTGCTTCTGGGGCTAAAATATGTTATGGGGCCCAAGAAAATGGCATTAGATAATGCGGCCTATTGAAATATCATCTTATTAAACTATGTGCTTTGATTTTCATTTCTTTTTGGTTTCAGCTCTTGAGGATCTCAGATATGACCCTGTAGACTCAGTCAGCATTGCAGCTATAGACACCATAACAAATATTGAAACAGCTTGTTTGCCTGAAGCAGAGCCTCTCTCCAGACTGAGGAAGTTTTTCTGCTCTCTGCCTGTTCAAAGAAAGATCAAGATTTTTAAAGTCAGAGAAATCCCATTAAAGTACAAGTTTAGCTCAAAGCAATTGAGAGGCAAAACTGTCCCTGAAGGTACCTCAGCAGCCAACCAAGAAAAAGAGGAAAAAAGCATGAAACAGAAGCTATGGAAGTTCTCAAGGAATATGAAAAGGAAGACACTCAAATGTTGTGGAAATACCTTCCTCAGAGGTATTTTCCACCGTCTCACTTCCCAGCAGTTATTAATTTTATTAAATACCATGTTGAAAGAGGACATGTGAATTAGAATAAGAGGACTGCCTCTCTCCAGACCATATCTGATAGGTTAGAGTTGCTGAAGTGTAGACATGAACTCCTCATTGTATCTTCCATATTCACCCTCCTTGAGTGTGTGTTCAAGATCCAATTCTCCTGATACACCAGACACACACTTCTATCCAATCCACTGCATTCACGCAGGCCATAGACCTCAGAGAATCCCGTTCACCAAATCAAGTAAGACTGTTACTTATTTATCATGGAGGAGAGAAGGCAGGCAACATTCCTGTAAAAGGATCTTAGTTTTTTATGTCTCACTTTGAAATGATTGTCCTATTATAATGATGATGTGCTTTTCAGTTATTGGATATTTGTTTACAAACAGAATTCTATCTTAATTTGTTTTTCCCGAAAATACAGTGCCTGACATTTAAATATTAGTATCAGTCAATCTTTTTTTCATTCATAGAGATTTTATAATCTCTATTTCTTGTTCATAGCCAATAGAGGGTGATACTGCATTCTGTACATACAGAAACACATGTCTCCCAACTTCCTGGTCACATGTTAGTTCCTTTTGCCAGGACTGCAGTGTTGAGAGAATCTGGTTTCTAAAAGAAGTGGCTACTGCATGGCACCATGTTGTATCTACAGGCTAGTCTTCCCAGTGACTCTGGCCATACTTTCTGGCTGTGTCTATACTACAAAGAAAAGTCGGGGAAAGATACGCAAATTGCAATTTGCGTATCTTTTTCCACTTTTCTTCCAAAAGAGGCTTTTTCAACATTTGGCCCATCTACACAGGGCCAAATGTTGAAAAAAACACGTCTTTGGGAACATCCCTTCTTCCTCATAAAATGAGGTTTACAGGGATGCCAAAAAACGCATATGTTTTTCCAAAAAAATTTTCGGAAAAGCAGACACATTCCTTGGACGCAACAGAGCTTTTCTGGGAGACCTCCAGTATCCCAGAAAAGCTCTATAGTCTAGACATACCCTGTGTCTATGACCCCTAAAAATGTAAAAGTGTTCGGTTATTTTGCAAAGGTGCATTTTCTATGATAACTTGTGCTTCTGGCCTTGATTTTAGTCTTGATGTGGGTCACTCTTTGGAATGAATTAAAATGAAAAAAAGTGAGGGAAATCAGGAAAAATTACATTGTATTTGTTGGTTGCTATTTTGGCACCAAAATGGAAATGATGGTGGCATACCCTTTTACACATTTCATGTTGGTCGCAAGCCGTCGGAATGTGCACACAGCATTGCAGTAACTATTCTTGCTAACTGATGTTATTTTCCTTACTCATAGGTGCTGCAGCTGCATATTAAAATCAGAAATTAACACCAGTGACAGGTCTGCAAACTCTCCGATAACTGCTGAAAAAGCAGAGTCACACAGAGCAGCTGAACTAACTGAGGGAGAAAGAAAAGAGATCAGGAGAAGTAACCCTGTGGATTCCTGGTCACCATTGCTTCCGTGTGTGAATGCAGAATGAGTAAACCTCTTCCATCTGTAGCATTTCCACAGTTCAGGAAATGTGTTCGGTGCTCATTATCTCTGGCATATATATTGTATTTGGATCACATGCCTCTGCGGAACTTTGTTTAACTGGCAGATACATCTCTATCACATAAGCACATGCTGTGCTCAGATCAAACGTATGTCTTGCTGAGTGGTGTTCACCATTGGGTGCCTGCTTCCACAGTACCATAACCACTGGCTTGTCTATATTGATTGGATTTTGATAAAGTTTTCACTTAAAAATTTACTTAATCTTTTGCAAAACATATACTGGAATGTAAAAAATGGTCTGTTCTGATCATTGTGAAAAGGAAATAACTTTGAAATTTGACAAAATAATTTTACATGTTTGAATGACTCTACTTTCATGAAAACATCAAAATGCCATGTAGTAAAGGTGTTACACACAGGAGTGCTGCAAGGTTGGCTGAACTTTATTTCCAGCTTCCAGTCACTTGACAGGTGTCAGGGTCTGACAAGCCTATATCTGGTCACGTGACAGGAATCAGTATCTACTGAGACCAATGGCTATTGTCCCAGAGACCAAAATAATAAACTTCAGATGTGGTAAGGGAACACTGCGTCTGAAATGAAGCCACAGAGATTACAGGTTGAACTGGAAACAAAAAAATTGGCAGGAAATCTAGCCAAAGTAAATGGAGGCCTTTTTAAATAATAACCTTTACTGCTGCCTCTCTGTAAAGACTATGGGTTGAAAACACACACTTCAGCTCCTACAAGATAATCCCCTGATAATCTACAATTAGTTACTCCTGTTTCATCTTGCATCTCCAGAAGGAGGAAAGTGGAGGAAGAGGTAAACTTGACTGTCACATGACAAGTCAAGGGACAGCCAATCAGTGGAAGAAAAAAAAGGCAAGCCAGTCCACCGACCCAGAACTGAAAATAACAAGAGCCTTGAAGCACAAGACAGTGCATGTTCTCAAAAGACTAACCAGAAGTACACAGCTAAGCACACTCAATCACAAATGGAGAAAAGAATTCTATTTCCAAGAGGAGTTTGGAACCTACAGTGATATGGGGTGTCACTAATCCCTCTTTGTTTGAGAGATGAGACTATCCATAAGCAAAGGCAGAGAAAAACATAAGGCATGAGCTGCTGTTCCCCAAGACAAGTAAACTGAGAGTCCAGAGAAAAAATTTGCATATGACCAGATAGGAGAAAAGGGGCATGGTGGGACATTACACCAGCCAGAACTTTAAAAAGCTACTCGAAAGGACCAAATGCATGGGAAGAAGGAGAGACCATCACAGGATATGAATGTACCTTGAGACAGCAGAGACTGACTGTAGGATAGAGGACTACTTTCCACAAAGCACACAGACAGTAACCAAGTAAGAATATTTTGTATAAGACTTTCATGAATGATCAGGAACCAAATTTCCTCAGCAAGCTGACAAGACACACCTGTCTCAAAATAGTCTCTGCACAGGAAGACAACTAAATAGAGACACATTAACAGCCTTCCTGATGGAAAGGACAGAACTGAAAATAATGCCTTATGCATCACCACCCAGGAAAGCAAAATGATAGGATCACCATATTTCATTTGGAAGTCACAGGTAGGAGGCAATATGGAATTCAAAAGAAGTCTTCTATCAAAAATGTGAAATTCTTTCTATTTTTCTGCTAATGAACCAGGGATATCGACAAAAACAACAACAACAAAAAAACCAACAACAACCCTGATTTGCTTGAGAGGACCGCCATGGCCTTATGTGTCTTTAGATGCAGTTCTTGTCTTCAGGTTTGTCATAACTGTGTACTCAGTGGGATCTGTGGGAACAAGGCTAAGGCCAAAACTAATTAATACTACTTAAACGGTTTTGAGGGGAAAAAGATGCATCCTCCAAATATATGATAGAGCTATTGTGCTAATGAAAATTACACTGATAGTGATATTTTTTCACTTCGTCTGATCTGTCTCATTGTAAGTCAACATAAGTTTCTTGTTTTTAATTAATAAAAAACTATTGTACAAAGTTTCTTCTCTAAAATCTCACTATTTATATATGTGTATTACTGTTTGCTATCTAATACAGAGGGTATACTTTAACTTTGGTTGTAAAATATTATATTTACAGTAGTTTGGCAGAAATCTGGTTGCTATAAAATATCAACCTAAGTTCTGTGCCAGAATGGAGTTTCTGCACAAAATGCTTGTATTCTGTGTCATAACGATGCTTCTGTTAAGACTGTTCATGTGATGAAATAATGTCTGTGATGAAATTCATATTCTTTACCACATGGTCCAAATACCTGGGTTTTATAAACAATTCCCTTGGCAGCCACACAAAAGAACCAGTGGCTACCTAGTGTTAGTCCAAACCTCAGTTTGCTTTCCCAGAAATTGCATTCTTGATGCCTTTCCCACGTTTGGAGAAGAAAATAAGGTGATTTGTCCAAAAACAGCAGTCCCACTAATTTTTCAGAATGTGTTTATGAAGGTGTATTCATATATCCTATTCAACAAGGGAATTCTATCATTATGTAAATTAAATGCATATTTTTAATCCCGTTCTTGATATATGGAAAAGTACTAATCACAAGTCAACTAATTCATATAGTGGAATAGGGAGGGAAGACTTTTGAATTTTTCCTTTCCTTCTAGCAGTTTTGATGTAAAGGATTATGAACATGAAGATATTTACATATGGACTGAGTCCTGGGATAAGAGAAAACAAAGTGATAATATCTGATGGTCAGAATAGAGAGTGAGGAAGGTGGGTAAAGGTTTACGAAAATGGATGATTATTCCTAAAGGCCGGACGCGTTCAGCCAGAATGCGTATGTGTGGTGGCATGCGACGCCACCGGTGAAATGTTTAGACCTCTTTGAAAAGAAGGTTTACTCCTCTGCCATGCTGACGGCAAATTATGCTGCCCTCCTCTCCAATCACTACTTTGATAACTCTATGAAGTTGGTGATGCTGCTAGAACACTTGCCAGAGGACAAACGTCAAATATTAAAATCAGTGGTTCAGGAGGGCTATACTGCCTCAAGGGCAGCTTTACAAATCTCATTAGACATCGCTGACACAGCAGCTCACACCACAGTGACATCTGTGGTAATGCGAAGATCATCCTGGCTCCAGATGGCATCGGTGCCTAAAGAACTGCAGGCAAAAGTAGAAGACTTGCCATTTGACAGACAGAGTCTGTTTGCTGAAAATAGCGACCAAGTCCTACGTTCAGGCAAGGACTCTCGGACGACTCTGAGGACTCTCAGTATGTACACACCACCGTACCGCCATAAATGCTATATGTCCTATTATAGACAACAACCGTTTTCATACGCCACAGTTAGATACAGGCAATATGAACCCCAACAATGGGGGAAACCACGCCAGCCAAAATGACATCCGCAGATGAGTAGGGCACCTAACCCTCACAACAGGCGGTCAGTTTGACGGTCTTGTTGAGGGGCTGCAGACCATTCCCCTACAATCTAAACCAGAATTGCAGAAAATTTTTCACCATCGTTTATGACTGTTTCAACAAAGGTGGTTCGCCATCAACACCGATCGTTGGGTCCGAGAGCTAATAACATCAGGCTACTTCATACCACTTTTTTCTCTTCCCCCTATTTCTCCCCTCCCCCCGTCCTCCTTCAGGGACCCATCTCATGAGGCTCTCCTAATGCAGGAGGCTCTACATCTCATAAACATCGGGGCAGTGGAGAGAGTGCCTAAATAATTTCAGGGGAAAGGGTTTTATTCTTGGTACTTTCTCCCCGAGAAAAAAATCTGGGGAATGGAGACCGTTCCTGGATCTTCAACGGCTCAATCAATATCTATTGAAACACAGGTTCAAGATGGCTTCCTTAGCTTTTATCATTCCAGCCCTGAATATGGGAGATTGGTTTACGTCCCTCAGTTTACAGGATGCTTATTTCCATGTGACGATACATCTTGCACACAGACACTTTCTCAGATTTGTCATAGGCACACAGCCCTTCCAATACAGAGTTCTTCCATTTGGCCTATCGTCCGCACCCAGGGTCTTCTCCAAAATGCTATCGGTAGTCGCCGCATATCTGCATAATCACAGCATCATGATATTTCTGTACTTGGACGAGTGTCTAATCAAGGCACCCACTTATGGCCAGGCACTAAGGGCCACCAACATCAAAAGGGACTTATTTACAGCCCTAGGCCTCGTAGTCAGTACCCAGAAGTCCTCTTTCATGCCCTAAAGGTCCCTTGAGTTCATTGGGGCACAACTAGATTCTACTACAGCCAAGGCCTATCTTCCTGTGGCCAGATTTCACAAGATACAAGACCTTGTTCATACGATCTGTATCAGACCCAGATTCTCCACACTCACGTGCTTGCAACTCATGGGGAATATGGTGGCCACAACGTACGTAGTACAACATGCTAGGTTCCATCTCAGATGCCTACAGCACTGGGTAGCTTCAATCTACTGCCCGGACAACCAGGATGTTCATAGGCTAGTGACGGTGCCCCCGATCATGTGATGCTCCCTGGCATGGTGGACTCCTCCACCAACATGCTTACAGACGTTCCCTTCCACTACCGACCATACAAATTACAACAGACGCATCTCTTTTGGGGTGGGGAGCTCATTGCTCAGGAGAACATGCGCAAGGATGATGGACCGCGACAGAAGCGCTTCAACATATCAATCTTCTGGAGCTCAGGGCAGTAGTATTCAATGCCTGCAAAGCATTCTTACCCACAATTTGCGGCCATATGATTCAAGTCCTTACCAACAACACCACCACAGTTTACTATATCAACCGTCAAGGTGGAGCCAGGTTGAAATCCCTTTGTGCAGAAGCCACACGGCTGTGAAACTGGTGTGTTCGGCAAGGCATCAGCATCATTGGTACATACCTACTGGGCAAGGACAATACCATTGCTGATACCCTCAGCAGGCACTTCTTTCCCCAGCATGAGTGGGAGCTCAAATGCGATGCAATGCACTTTCTCATCCAGTGATGGGGGTACCCCACTACAGACTTATTCGCAACAAACCTCAATGCTAAGTGTCCGAAATACTGCTCTAGATCGGAACAGGGACTGAAGTCCCTCGGGGACGCATTCCTGCTCGATTGGAGTCGCCACCTACTATACGCTTTTCCAACAATTCCATTTCTTCCGACAGTACTGGAGAAGATAGCCATGGACAGGGCCACGGTCATAAGTATAGCCCCGTTTTGGCCCAGGGAGACATGGCTTCCACTTCTTCTACAAATGTCCCCATGGCCTCCATACCACTTGCCAGAACAACCCGACCTGCTGACGCAACGGGGACGCTCCATGATACACCCCGAATCGATCAACTACACCTATCAGGGTGGTTCCTAGCTAGTTCCACTGAGTGGAAGTCATCTGTTCTCAAGAGGTGAAACCTGTTAATGCACAGTAGACATGACTTCACACGAACGACTTACCTTTATAAATGACATCGCTTTTATCCTTGGTGCACGGCTAATAGGCTCGACACACTGTCCATCCCTACCCATTGTATCCTGGACTACATACTGCACCTCCAGCAGTCGGGACTGATGTTGCCCTCCAACCGGGTTCATCTCTCGGTGATCTCTGCCTTCAAACAACCAATAGAAGGTTACTCAATATTTGCTCACCCCATGATCAAACAATTTTTAAAAGGCCTTGCAAATCTATACCCTCCATGCAGAAAAACTCCTGTGCTGTGGGACTTGCAGCTGGTTTTGGACACTCTAACGTACCCACCATTTGAACCCCTAGCCACCTGTGACATGACCATACTCACAATGAAAGTTGTCTTCCTTCTAGCTATTACATCAGCATGGCGAGTGGGTGAGCTGGCTGCTCTGTCGGCTGCCCCATCTTATACTTTGTTTACCAATCAGGAAGTAATACTACGATCCCACCCTAACGTCTTACCAAAAGTGAACTCGGAATTCCATGTCAACAAGCCCATAATACTTCTAACCTTCTATCCCAAACCACATACTTCAGGCCATGAAGCCTGGTTACATACTTTAGACGTGCGTAGAGCATTGGCTTTCTACCTTGAGAGAACACACTCCTTCTGACAGTCACAATGTATGCTACTATGCACAGACAGACGAACCAAGGGCCAGCCTTTGACATCGCAACGTATTTCTAAACTAACTGTTTAAATGCATCACATAATGTTCAATATGCAATAACCCAATACCTACCTTGATGAATGCTCACTCCACTAGGGTGACAGCCACATTGACAGCCTTCCTTGAAGGCATCCCGCTGTAAGATATCCGCCGTGCGGCAACCTGGTCTTCAGATATAACATTTGCGAAACATTATGGAATTGATGTTGTCATTCGAGACTGAGCACTGGCCTCTGCAGTACTCTCCTCAGCACAGACATCTTAGCTCCAATCCTACTGCCGTAGACCAGGCGACTGCTCTGTACTCTCCTAAAGTGGAGCACCCATGGGGACGCTACCCGAAGAAGAAGAGGAAGTTACTCACCTTGTGCAGTAATGACTTCTTCGAGGTGTGTGCCCCCATGGGTGCTCCATGACCCACCCTCCTACCCGCTTCAGAGTCTGTTCGTTATGTCTTTCAGGGTGATCCGATTAGGAGGAACTGGCGGGAGCCGGACCGCGCGCAGACTCAGAAATGGTGCGAAGGGCACACTATGTCGCTGTGCATGCACGGTCCGGCTCAACCATGGCTGATGAATTTCCGACCTGGGGCACCGGCACGAGCCCGACACCTAGAATGGAGCACCCACAGGGACACACACCTCAAAGAACAGTAGTTACTGCACAAGGTGAGTAACTTCCTCTTCTTCTTTTTAAAATTGTCTCATTGCTGGCAGCCTAGCTATTCTAATCTCTTCAGGACACTTTGTAAGATCAGAAAATCCATATCATGACAATCTGGGTCTGGTTAGTAAATTTGATCACCACTGAAGCACTTATACTCAAAATAAGATAACTGCAATGGAAACACTAAAGAGAAAGATTGAAATGTGCTTCTTGAAGCAGATAAAAGGCTGGAATAGGTGTCCTGTGAAACACATATGAGAGTTTGCCAAAGAGAATGGCCTTTGCAGTAAATACCACCGCAGATCTTATGGAAGAAACTGTGAAGAACAGAAAACTATACTCATTCACTGCAAAACATGCGTACCTAGAAAAGACTGTTTGCTGTGTAGACACATCCAAGTTATTTCAGAATAACGGCTGTTATTCCAAAATAACTATGTGAACTATTCTGAAATAATTTTGAAATAACTGACAGCTTATTCCGACTTCTGTAAACCTCATTCTACAAAGAATAATGCCTATTTCAAAATAGCTGTTTCGAAAGAAATCGTGTGTAGCTGCTCCACTTCTGCTATTTCAAAATAGCCCCTCATCGGGGCTAGTCTAAGTTATTCCTCCTGGGGCTCTAAATCGAGATAGCATGTCTACACTAGGGAAACCTGCCTTGGGCTAATTTTGAGGCTTTCACTTTATCTAAGTGCCACTACATGGGACAGGGAACCATACATGGCTACGTCTACACTGCATGCTTCTTGCACAAGAACTTTTTGCGGAAGAGATCTTCCACAAAAAGTTCTTGTGCAAGAGCATGTCCATACTGCCATGCGCAAGAGATGTGCTTTTGTATAAGAGAGTGTCCACACTGCCATGGACACACTTGTGCCAGAAAGCTCTGATTGCCATTCACAGAATGGCCATCAAAGCACCTGTGCTTTTTCCGATAGGGATTTCTTGCACAAGAAACCCCTGTTTTCCATCCACACGCCTTTTTGCACAAGAGCTCTTGCACAAAAAAGATTATTCCTCATAGAAAGAGGAAAAACTTTTGTGCAAAAAGCCTTGTCTTCTGACGATCTACTTGTGCAAAAACGTGCTTTTAGTGTGGATGCTCCATGAGTTTTTGTGCAGAAACGTTTGTTTTTGTGTAAAAAATCTGCAGTGTAGACGTATCCTAGGTGTGTAGGTTACACTAGACCATGAAGAATTCTACTGTACTCCCTACCCAGAGAAGAAGCTTTCGCTCTTTATTATGTACAAGTACTGATAAAAGACTGTATAGTTCAGCTTGAAATCAATCCTGAGGCTAGCACATAAATCAGCTTACATCACTTATATCAGTTTCTGTACCAGATGACTGGAGGATAGTTAATGTGATGCCAATATTTCAGAAAGGCTCTAGAGGCAATCTTGGCAATTATGGACCAGGAAGTCTAACTTCAGTACCAGGCAAACTGGTTTAAACTGTAGTAAAAAAAAAATCTAAATGATCAGACACAGAAATTAACATGATTTGTTGGGGAAAAGCCAACAGCGCTTTTGTAAAAGGAAATCATACCTTGCCAAAGTATTAGAATGTTTTGTGCCCTTCAAAGAATATGTAGACGAGGGTGATATAGCACATATATTTGGACATTCAAAAAGCCTGTGACAAAATCCCTCACCAAAAGTTCTTAAGCAAAGTAAGAAGTCATGGGATAATAGGGATGGTCCTCCCATGAATCATTAACTGATTAAGACCAGAAAAAAAAAAGTATAGGATAAATTATCAGTTTTCACAATGGAGAACAATGAGTTCTAAATTAGCTGTTACCACTTGTAGTGGGATGGCTGCCTCACTCCAGCAAGGGCAGCAGAGTCAACAGTCACCGGGGGCCCTGGGACAAGGTGTGGGGGGGACCCATGTCCACACTGGGTGGAAAGGGCAGCACCTAGGGCAGCCATCCCTCAGCACTGCCCAAACCAGGGTGTGTGTCCCCTCTCTGCCTTCAAAGCTACATGGAGGGGCAGAGTACCACTCTGCCCCTCCAACAGTGATTCAAAGGGGTCTGGGGCTCCAGCTACCATCACTGCCACAGTAACAGAGGTGGTGGCCAGGAACCCAAGGCCTCTTTGAATTGCCAGGCATTGGGACAACTTCTCTCTATTTCCCTTCTTGTCAGTGGGCCTGGGAAAGGGTGTGAAGGAGGGCAGGACAAGGCTGACACAAGAGGGTCCCTGGGTTTGGATTCAGAGTAGTGGATGGGCCTGGGTTCCCTGCTTCTCCCTTGCATCCCACTTGGCCACACTGGATCATGGCCTTTACAGACTGCAGCTTGCCCCTGGATCAATGAGCTAGACAATTAGGCTGAAGTTGGCCACAGTGGCAGGGGGTGAGACTAAAGACTACTGGTACCCCCAGAAGTGGTGGGCACTGCCAAAGGGCAGTGTCCCAAAGAGGACACCATAGTCCAGGGAATGTTGTGGGGTCTGGATGGTGAAGACAGCAGAGCAGAAAGTGACGACAGGTGAGACGCCAGCCAGAAAGTGGCACACTCCAAGAAACTGAGCTAATTCCCAGTGTAACCAGCAGGAGGTGCTGCAGCAAGGAGTTTGAACCTCCTTAAACCACTCAAGGAAGATCTTGGTGTCATTATTGATAGTTCTCTGAATACTTCCACTCGATGTACAGCAGCAGTCAAAAAAGGTAACAGCATTAGCAACCATTATGAAAGGGATAGACACAAAATATCATGTCACATATAAATCCATGGTATGCCCACATTTTGAATACTGTGTGTAGTTCTGGTGGCACCATCTCAAAAAAAAATTAGAAATGGAAAAGGTTCAGAAAAGGGCAACAAAAATGATTAAGGGTATAGAACAGCTTTCATATGAAGAGAGATTAAAATTTACTGTGATTGTTCAGTTTGGAACAAAAGTTGACTAAGGGGGGATATGATAGAGGTCTATAAAATCAAGAATGATGTGCAGAAAATGAATTAGGAAGTGTTATTTGCCCCTTCACATAACACAGGAACGAGAATGAAATGAATAGGCAGCAGGTTTAAGACAAAGGGAAGTGTTTCTTCACAGAACATACAATCAACCTGTGAACTCATTCCCAATAGATAGTGTAAAGGTCATAAATATACATAGTTTTAAAAAAATGAGATACATTCATGGAGGATAGGTCCATCGACAGTTAATAGCCAAGACAGACAGAGATCCAATCCCTTCGCTCAGTATCCCTAACACTCTGCTTGCCAAATGCTGGGACTGGATGACAGCAGATAGCTCACTTGATAATTGCCCTGTTCTGTTTATTCCCTTTGTAGCATCTGGGATTGATCACTGTTGAAAGACAGGATACTGTGCTAAATGGACCATTGGTCTGGCCATTCATATGGCCTTAACATCTCTGATCCTAGAGAGCTTTGTAGAAAGTTTCATTGTGATGCTGTTAGAGCAAACAGTGAGTATTTGAAAGCAAAGAAAGTATAGCAATGTTGGGAAAAGTCAAGGTTAAGGTAGAGTATCAAAGCAAATAGTATAATGTGTACTTCATTGTAACAGGCAAGAGAGCTCATTGTTGGGTCATAACTTCTTAAAGCCTTTGTGAAGAAATTGGGCTTAAGTAAATAACATACTCATTGCCTTGGAACATGTGATATCACAAAAAAAATGTTCTTAGATTTTTACTGCTATACTGTGTTTGATAAAAGGTGTGAACTTTGTGTGTCTACAGAGCCAAACTAAACACTACAGTCAGACCTATGCCGAATGATACCAAAGAAGCTGCTAAAAACCAGAAAAACTGGTTACTCAAAGTGGCAGTAGCTGTGGAATATTTTTTTAGAATGCACAGCACCCACTGTGTGTATACTGAAAAAGATCAGTACTGTATGCATTGGTGATACCAGTGAAGCTCTTGTTATATGGAGACCAATATCCAAGTCCAGAAACCCAATATTCCTATTTTCACAGCAAGAGACAATTTTGTACAATTAGATGTATCTCAAACTTACCAGCAACTGAAGTGCAAGCATGAATTTTGAGTGTGCCCAACAATACCCATAAGGGGCAATTCTAGTATAATGTGAAAAATAGAAAGGAGCATAAACTTTGTCAAATTAAGGGTAAAAATATAATAAGAAGAGCCAAAAAGAAGTTTGAAGATCAGCTAGCCAAACACTCAAAAAGTAATAGCAAAATGTTTTTTAAGTACCTCAGAAGCGAGAAGCTGGCTAAACAACCAGTGGGGCCCTTGGACGATTGAGATGCTAAAAGAGCACTCAAAGATGATAAAGTCATTGCGGAAAAACTAATTGAATTATTTGCTTCAGTCTTCAAGGCTGAGGATATTGGAGAGATTCCCAAACCTGAGCCATTCTTTTTAGATGAAAAATTGTCCCAGATTGAGATGTCATTAGAGGAGGTTTTGGAACAAATTGATAAACTAAACAATAACAAGTCACCAGAACCAGATGGCATTCACCCAAGAGTTCTGAAAGAACTCAAATGTGAAATTGCGGAACTATTAACTGTGGTTTGTAATCTATCCTTTAAATCAGCTTCCGTACCCAATGACTGGAAGATAGCTAATGTGACATCAATATTTAAAAAGAGCTCTAGAGGTGATCCTGGCAATTACAGACCGGTAAATCTAACATCAGTACTGGACAAATTAGTTGAAACTATACTAAAGAATAAAATTGTCTGGCACATTGATGAACATAATTTGTTGGGCAAAAGTCAACATAGTTTCTGTAAAGAGAAATGATGCCTTACTAATCTGCTAGGGTTTGACTACACTGCAGCATTATTTCAAAATAATAATGCGTCTACACACAAAATGCATTGCAAAATAGCTTTTTGCTAATTGAAATAGCACATCCACACTGAGTGGACGCTGAATCGCATTTAAGGTTGGCCGGAAACAGGTCCAGTAGGGCATCAGGTCAGGAGTTACTTTGTGTGGCTGCTGCCTGAGGCTATCTGCAGGCTGTGCTTAAAGGGACCCCCCCATGGACAGCCAGTTCTCAGCTTTCCCTGCTTGCTTGCCTATCTCGATGAAGGACAGCAAAGCATTTTGTCTCTGCATGCTCTGGTTGCCCTCACTTGGGACATCACACCACTCTGCAACATGGAGCCAGAGCTGCCCCTAGGCACTCTGGTGCTTCTCTTGAACACGTTGCTGCAAGCCTGGCTGCACTTTCTGCAGGCTGCCATCTGGGAGGTCCATCGGGAGGCTGTCAATATCCAGGAGGCCCTGCAGGAGAACTTCCACCCTGAGGAGCACTAAGAGCCTCCCCTGGTCTGTCCCACTGGGGGCTTGTGCCTCATTCGTCCCTCACGTCCTTCCACTTACCCCTCCCTAATCCCCCTTCCTGATGTAAAATAAAATACATGTATTTTCACGAACACAAACTCTGTATTTAACAAAACTGGGGGGGGGAGGGAGGGAATGAAACTCTGGTGAAACTGGGGAAAGGAGGCAGGAGAGGGGAGGAGAGAGGGTGAGAGAGGGGAAGGGTAAACCTGGGAGGAGGGAGCTGGAAGGGGGAATCAAGGGGAAAAAGGGGGAGAGGAAGCTCAGGGCTCAGGGTTGAGGGTCTCACTGGACCAACTTGATTTTCATGCGAACCTGCTCCTGGGTTCACATGTGGCCTTTGGCAGCCAGGCTGGCAGCTATCCTGCAATAGATGGCTGCGTTCCTCTGTCTAGTGTGGAGATCATGGACGTTGGGGGCATCCCGCCCAAACCTGAATAAGGTCCTTGATCTCCACCCTGGACCAGGAAGTGGCCCACCTTCTCCAGGCCCTGGCAGGCTCCTGGGAGCTGGCAGACTGCTCCTGGGGAGTGGTGTGGAGGGCTGGCTGCCAGTGGCTTGCTGGCTCATGTTTTGGGGCCACTGGGTCGGGGCAGTGACTGCTGGCTCTGGGCTGGCAGGCTTGGAGCAGGCATAGGCACTGTGGCCAGAGTCTACCCCTTTAAGGGCTCCGGGGAGTGAGGGAGGGAGAGAAGTGTTCTTGGTTGAGGCCAGAGTGGCCACTAGGGCACCCTGAGAAGGCTGGAGGCCCCCTATTTCGAAATAAGTGTTCACGTAGCACTTATTTTGAAATAGCAATTTCGAAATTGGCATTATTCCTCGTGGAATGAGGTTTACCAATTTTGAAATCAGCCCTCTGCTATTGCAAATTCATTTTGAAATAACAGTCTAGCTGTGTAGATGCTAGGGTAGTTATTTCAAAATCACGGCTGTTATTTCGAAATAACTTTGCTGTGTAAACATACCCCTGGAGTTCTTTGAGGAGGTTAACAAGCATGTGGACAAGGGGGATCCAGTGGATATAGTGTACTTAGATTCCCAGTAAGCCTTTGACAAGGTCCCTCATCAAATGCTTTTAAGTAAACTAAGTTGTCATGGGACAAGAGGGAAGGTCCTTTTGTGGACTGATAACTAGCCAAAAGATAGGAAACAAAGGGTAGGAATAAAGGGTACGTTTTCAGAATGGAGAGAGGTAACTAGTAGTGTCCCCCAAGAGTTTGTCCTGGGACCAGTCCTTTTCAACTGATTTATAAATGATCTGGAAAGAGGTAAACAGTGAGGTGGCAAAATATGCCGATGATACCAAACTGCTCAAGGTAGTTAAAACCAAAGCAGACTGTGAAGAGCTTCAAAAAGATCTCACAAAACTAGGTGATTGCGCAACAAAATGGCACATAAAATTTAATGTTGATAAATGTAAACTAATGCACATTGGAAAGCATAATTCCAACTATACATACAATATGATGGGGATTAATTTGGCTACAACTACTCGAGAGAGATCTTGGAGTCATTGGGGATAGTTCTCTGAAAGTATCCACTCAATGTGCAGCGGCAGTCAAAAAAGCAAACAGGATGTTAGAAATAATTTAAAACGGGATAGAGAATAATAAGATAGAGAACATCTTATTGCCTCTATACAAAACCATGGTATGCCCACATCTTGAATACGGCATACAGACGTGGTTGAATCATCTCAAAAAAGATATTGGCATCATAGAAAAGAGGAGACTAAGGGGGAATATGATAGAGGTCTATAAAGTCATGACTGGTGTGGAAAAAGTGAATAAGGAAAAATTATTTGCTTATTCCCACAATATAAGAACTAGGGGTCATCAAATGAAATTAATAGGCAGCAGGTTTAAAACAAACAAAAGCAAGTTTTTCTTCACTCAGCGCACAGTCAACCTCTGGAACTCCTTGCCAGAGGATGTGGTGAAGGCTAGGATTTTAATAGGGTTCAAAAAAGAGGATAGGATAATGAGTCTTGTGGATAAGAGAGGAGCAGTGGATGTGGTATACCTAGACTTTAGTAAGGCATTTGATACGGTCTCACACGATATTCTTATCAATAAACTGAGTAAATACAACTTAGATGGGGTTACTGTAAGGTGGGTTCATAACTGGCTGGATAACCGTTCTCAGAGAGTAGTTATTAATGGTTCACAATCCTGCTGGAAGGGCATAATAAGTGGGGTTCTGTGGGACCAGTTATGTTCAATACCTTCATCAACAATTTAGATATTGGCATAGAGAGGACGCTTAGTAAGAGTGCAGATTATACGAAGCCAGAAGGGGTTGCAACTGCTTTGGAGGATAGGGTCATAATTCAAAATGATCTGGACAAACTGGAGAAATGGTCTGAAGTAAATAGGATGAAGTTTAATAAGGACAAATTCAAAGTACTCCACTTAGGAAAGAACAATCCATTTCACACATACACAATGGGAAGCGACTGTCTAGGAAGGAGTACTGCAGAAAGGGATCTAGGGGTCATAGTGTACTACAGGCTAAATATGGGTCAACAGTGTGACACTGTTGCAAAAAAAGTAAACATGATTCTGGGATGCATTAACAGTAGTGTTGTGAGCAAGACACAGGAAGTCATTCTTCCGCACTACTCTGCACTGATTAGCCCTCAGTTGGAATATTGTATCCAGTTCTGGGCACCACATTTCAAGAAAGATGTGGAGAAATTGGAGAAGGTCCAGAGAAGAGCAACAATTAAATGATTAAAGGTCTAGAGAGCATGACCTCTGAAGGAAGACTGAAAGAACTGGGCTTGTTTAGTTTAGAAAGGAGAAGACCGAGAGGGGACACGATAGTGTTTTTCAGGTATCTAAAAAGGTGTCACAAGGAGGAGGGAGAAAATTTGTTCTCCTTGGCCTCTGATGATAAGTCAAGAAGCAATGGGCTTAAACTGCAGTAAAGGAGGTTTGGGTTGGACATTAGGAAAAACTTCCTAACTGTCAGCATGGTTATACACTGGAATAAGTTGCCCGGGGAGGTTGTGGAACCTCCATCTCTGTAGATATTTAAGAGCAGATTGGAGAGAGATCTATTGGGGATCGTCTAGACAGTACTGGGTCCTGCCATGATGGCAGAGGAGTGGACTCGACCTCTCGAGGTCCCTTCCAGTTCTAGTGTTCTATAATTCTATGATTCTAAGAGCTAGATAGATTCGTGGAGGTTATGTCCACCAATGGTTCTTAGCCAGGGTGGGTAGGAATGGAGTCCCTAGCCTCTGTTTGTCTGGAAATGGGTGACAGGGAAGGGATCAAATGAGGATTACCTGTTGTGTTCCTTCCCTCTGGGGTATCTGGTATTGGCCACTGTCAGCAGACAGGATACTGGGCTAGATGGACCCTTGGTCCGACCCAGTATGGCCATTCTTATATTCTTATGTTCTTAGTGTACTTTCAAATGGGGTAACTGGTGCTCTGGCTGTATTTCAACATATAATGGATTCACTACCTATTGGATGAAGCACTAATTCCAGATAGGAATAGGGAATATTTTTGCAATTAGCTTTAGCATAGCTGCAGCAACACCGTTCTGTTTTCATTAAGTTCCTGTGTCCCTCTCTCCCTCAAGGGATCTTTAGCAAAATAGGCAAGATTTCAGGCAATCCCTCAAAGTATATATCAATGTTCAATTATAAGGTTGCTGTCATACTATGAGACTTAGCACAGACACCTCTATACTGTACTTATGGCAACAGATTTCTTAAACTCCCAAACAAAATGTACCCAGTTTATATGTAGAGTAATAGGTGGCAGTAAATCAAACTCATATTTTATTTGGTGACTACCAAAGCCAGATAGATACGGCTAGCTTTGTTGATTGAAGAGTCAAGTTCTTCAGTTAGAGGATTTAGGGATCATGATTGATCCAGCTCCCACTGAAATCAATAGAAAAGACTGAGAATCAACTTCCACTGATGTTATCTTTTTACTAAAATGTGTCTGCAATAGCCTGCAACAGGGGGTGGGGAACTTTTTTGGGGTCGGGGGCCATTGACCCACATTAAAATCAGTCAGGGGCCACACACAAGTAAAAAGCAAAAAAAAAAAAAAAACCCACAAAACCCTCACTGACGTGGCCCCTGACTGACAAGGAGAAAGACCTTCACATTTCCCTCACACACCAGAGCCTAGAAGGACCCAGGCTAATAGCTTTTGTGGACCAGCAGGGGAGCTGGAGTGTGCCCTGAGCCTCAGGAGCCAGATCCAGGCAAACCTGGGACTGCATCTAAGCCCCCAAGCCTTAAGTTCTCCACCCCTGGCCTACAGACTAGTAGTGGCTACACTGTGTGCTAGACAGGAGGGCAAAATAATCTTTTCACCATATACAGGGATTGAGCATCATTGCCATGTCCTCAGGTAAGTGTGAAGGTGCTGCAAGACAAAAAAAGGAACCAAACTACTTTCACCTTCGAAAAACTCGCGTTCAAAAAAGCAATCGGAAGATATGCAAATTAGCACCACATTTGCATATCTCCTTTCGGGGGGGGGGGGGGGGGAAGTAGTCTAGATGTAGCCATAAGGAACACTTTGGGAAAGAGGCCAGGATCACCCAATACTTTAGTCCTTTAAGTACATTAGGAAGGGGAGGCGGATTAAATGTGTGTGTAATTTAGGAGTTGATATGTTGAGCTATAGTGTTCCACAGCACGGGGTTTCAGTACTTAGGACAGGGTCTCCATGTGCTAAATAGAGCTGGAAAGCACACACAGCAGCTCCTACTAATGTCAATGGGAGCTGGTAGGTATTTGGCACTTGTGGAAATCAAGACACTTATTTAGATGTCTAAATGGATGTAGGTGCATATCTTTGAAAATCTTGGCCCATGTCATTTCAGAGATATGCATTATAGAGAAAGCGAGAGTGCCACCTTCTCACAAAGCAATTGGCTTTGCCTAAACTTAGTCTAGTGTCCCTGGAAATGGATGAATTGAGTGTATGTGGGTGCCCTCTCTCCTCTCCCTCCTTAGCAGATAGGGTAGGTGATTGCTTACATGATGACAAAAGTGGATGTATCTGCTGCCTGTTAAAATGCTGCAACGTGTATTATTATCCTCTCTTTTCTTTTCCCCTCTCAGGATGTCAGGCTTAATGACAAATGAAGGAAAACCCTGAAGGAAGGTATTAGTCTGTGGCAGCAGAGATTAAAAACAAATAATTGATTGAGGGATTTGCAAGTAAATGTTTGTCTTCCTTTCACCAAGTACATCTGCCTGAGGCTGGCTTGCTGCCTGAGACTGAGGCATGTAGGAACAGGCACTCTTCCTCTGGGGAGCGGCAGGCACAAGTGGGATAGCTGAGCTGTTTGGAGGCCCAGAAAGGGAAAAAAAACTCTGCTTTGTTCACTATGATTTGCAGTTTGGCTTTTTCAGCATTCTGATTGTTACAGAGGGATTGCAATGTGTATGTTGTGTTGTATCTTGCTGATGCTGATGCTGACTGTCTATAAAGGGTATGACTTTATGTATTTATAAGTTGTATTAACAGACCTCTGGAGAAAAGCCTGTTAGCCCTCTAAGATGCAAAGCAGGCTGGGATTACCTGCTAGTAGCTGAGTAACACTCACTGTCTTCATCAGTGCAGGACTAGGATCTTTAGGGGAAGAGCTCAGAGAGCTTTTGCATCAAAGGAGACAAGAAACACTCGCTCCTGGAGCCCAGAACAGTCTTGATCTTGGAGCTTTTTTATATTAACTTGATTTGTTATGGACATTGGGCTGACAGTACCATCCTCCGTAGCGAAATGGGATTTCCTCTTTCATGTGCACATCACACCCAAGAATCAATGCAGCCTCTTCTTTTCGGGAAGGATGTAGTTTAACTTCTGAAAGTGGAAGCCTAATGAAGCAGAAACTCTACTTTTCTTCAAGTAGTAACGTAGTTTTAGATTGACTTTGTAAGACTCAAAAAATCTTTACATTGTGGTCTACTGCTGCAAGCTCTTAGTGGAGACATGCCACTGCAGCAAATGTGACTTTCACCGCTATGGTTTAATCCATTTTGAAACCAGTAGGAACCAGTGCGCATCACAGTTTGTACCAGATGCAGTTATACGGGTTTGCTATACCAGTGCAAAAAAAGAAATCTAATGTGAGAATCACAAATATATTTAGGCACTTAACTCTCACTGCTAATTGTATATAAAACATCAGTCACATGTGGGGGATATTATAAGTAGTTACTTTGTAGCCAGGGACTGGGTAGAGTTAAATGTGGGGACAGATTCTGATCTCTGTTGCACTGATGAAAATCTGAGGTAATTCCATTCATTCAAAGGAGTTAATCAGGATTACATCAGTGTAATTGACATCAGAATGCTGCCGATAATTGGGCCATTGAATCCAAAAGAACTGTTAATCATTAAAATGTTATATTTTCATTGAAGGCTAAATAAAACAAACAAATATGGGTCTGAACCTTCTTCATTTGAAGTCAATGGTGATATTTGGTGTCTTCAGTGAGGGCAAAATCAAGTGAGTTGTGGTATTTTTACAATAATATACATGTGTATGTTTGTTATTAGGGTAATTCATATCTACATATAATTGTATTTTAAAGAATGCCCATCACTGCCTAATATACTCTCCCCATAAACTAAAGACTTCTACATTTAGCAGCACCAGGGATATCTCTCCAGTCACCCAAGATTTCTGCAGTTAGCAGCACCAGGGATCTAAGGAAATCTGCTGCCCTAGTCTGGTCACAGATTCATGAGCTGTATTAATAGATAGGATTAGCAAATAAGAACAGGTCAGAGGCCTGCAAAGCTCTTTCTTGTCTCTTGAGATTTCCCTGTTTAATTTCAGTCTCAGTGCACAGCTTCCTAGAATGCAAGGAGCAGAAGTTTAAGACACCCAGAGACATTTTCTTTTACTTGGCATTTGGGACTAACCAGAAGGGTAGGGAGAGGGAAAGGGCAAATTCTGGGTCACGGGCTTTGCCTGAAAATGTCTCTCCAGTTTTCTCCACAGGCACCATGGAGGAACAACAACATCACCTTTCTGAACAAAGAAGCTCCTGTCTCAGAACAAGGAGAGACTATTATAGGCTTCTATCTACTGGCCTTAGGTATGTACTATCTCTCTGAATAGCTTATGAAATGAAACTCCTTTTTCAGTGTGTAATAAATTTCAAAGGGATTCCCATGGTGTTCATCCACAAAGGAACAGGATGTCATAAATTGAAACTTTTTCTTCAGACAGTTCTTTTAAATATAGCTAGTTTATTTTAGTTTATTTTAAATGCAAACATTTGTATTGAGGGCATAAGGATATGGCGTTATAGTCCAAGCTACTCCTTTAACTAAGGTTCACTTGAGATGTGAGAACAAAATATCTTGTACAGAAAAACATGATATTTCTTTGTTTTTCTCAAAAGGTCTCGATGGCATTCACTTGGGCTATGTCTACACTACCCAGGTTATTTCAAAATAAGTTTATTCCTCTTCACAAGCAGGAGTTGTTATTTTGAAATAACAAGCCCATTATTTCAAAGTAATGGGTTTGGGTAGTGTGGACGCTCACCTTGTTATTTCAAAATAAGGGGAATTATTTTGAAATAACTTGCCAATGTAGATATGCCCTTAGTGTTCTGTGGTTCTAGTTTCTGTTTACTGAAGTCTGTATTCCATTTGTGTTCAACAAATTGTTCTCTTTCTAAAATTAATTCATTTAGTTCAATAATTGTAGAATTCTATTTTAAATTTGTTGACATTCTTCCATCTAATATTTTATATATGCCTAAAGGAAACTTTCTTGATTTGAGTCTATTAAAGATACCTTTAAGAGCTAAATTATTACTCACTAAGGGTACATCTACAGAGAGAAGCTATTTCGGGATATCGGAAGTATCCTGAAATAGCTACTCCTTGTCTATTGAAGCAGCTTGTTATTTTGAAATAGATTTCAAAATAATGGGTGGCTTATTCCAATGTCCTGGTAATCCTTGTTCCACGACGGTTAAGGAGAATTTTGGAATAATGCATTATTTTGAAATTTGGCGCTGTGTAGACATAAGCTAATTTGAAATACAATCAGTATAAGCTACTTATAGCACAAATAATACAACAACATGTATACATGTCTAAAAGCTTGATATTCAGATTACCTTGCAAGACCACTATTATAAACTCATAGTAAAAGTGTTTTAAAACGTAACTTCATATTAACTCACCTTGTTCCTAAGGCATTTTGTATTAAGTATTGTATTGTAATTTTCAGCAAATTCAGTGCAGGATGATGGTGAATTACTGTATCTGTTGTTCTATAGGCAGACTTTATAACATTTCAAAAAATGTAGATGTACCAACTGACAAAAAAAAGTCAAAAAACATCCCTTTATTATTCTGACTTCATATGAAAAATATCAAAAAGTAACTGTTTTCCAGAAAATAATTCAGAACCACTTCTTAGCTTTATATTGAATGTATCTATCAATATACGATAAAGAAATGAAGCTGCATATAACAGACATTGTGCATATTGAGAATTCCATAGCCATGTAAATAGAAATAGTTCCTGGATATAACTATTGAGAATCTTGTGAATTAATCACACTCTATAATTGTTCTTTTTCTAAGCTTATCATGTATACTCCCACTCTTCAGTGCTAACAGTAGCTGCAAACCACTACCTGATATTTGTAAAGCCCTGATGAAGAGTCTTTAAATCTTTTCCTCATATCTGTACAAGAGTAATGTCTTTAAAATGAAACTAGCAGCCATAATGCAGTTGGAGTAAGGAATACGACAGTCCAGAAAAAATAGCAGCCACTTTATTAGGAAGCTGAATAAAAATAATGTGGTTGAGAGGAAGTAGAGATATTCTGATTTATCACAGATCAGCATGCACACGTGCATACCCATGCACACAGCAGCCTAGACAATCAGCACATATACAGTAGTGCAGGCACCACCAGCACAATCAAGTACTGAATGAGCCACACTAGAAAGCACTCTCAATTAGGGCTTGATAGACATCAATGACAAAACACACATTGACTTCAGTGGTTCAAGATCAGGTCTTAACTGATTAGCCCCGCTGTGAATGGGATACTGTGATTACTTAATACCTACCAGACTCCTTCCCAGCACATTGGCGCTGCAGGTTGCACTAAAGAAATAAAAATGATACAATGAAAATAGCAGTAGAGTTTTCCCTGTCTTTTACATATATCATCTTTTTGGAAATTTCTAGATATGCTTATAGCTAGTTTACACACTAGGGAAAATTCATCCTTATTGTAACTTCACTGTGAACCTGAAGACTCAGGTACACTCTCAGTGTTAGCTTTTTCCATCAATAACACAAATCAAAGTGTATTTGCTACGGAAGTTAACAATTTCCCAAATTTACATTGTCCCTACTGATCCTGTAGTCCATATCAAAGTCTTTCAAATGATTAGCTAGTAGAGACAGATAATCATTTTTCATTCAAAATATTTTAAATAAAAAAACGTCTTTTTTTTGTTAAAACAGAGATTTCTGAGATAAATGTCAATTTCTGACTTTTGGGGAGGAAAGGTGAGGAGGTATCCATAGAACAGAACATTTCCTTTGTTTTTAGGATTGCTGAGAACCAAATAAAAGGCTGGTTTTCAGGTTTAGGGCTTTTCAGTCAAAACCTGGAAATATGTGAAGGTAAATTTTGGATCAAATTTTTAAAATATATAATCTGTTTCTCTTTATTCCCATACAAAATTTGTTTCCTGACCAGATCTACTAACTAGCTTCTTATCCATATGCATATTTATATATTTTTATATTTCCAGTGTACTTCTACTATATATATTACTAGCATATTTACCCAGCTTTGTTCAGGGCAGGAGGCTGGAGGTGAGTGGGGAGCTTAAGGCGTTGCCCCAAGATTCATAACAGAGCTGCTTGCTCTTCCCCTTCCTGTCCCTGTCAGGGAGTGAGGACGAAGTTCACAGCTCATCTGCCCCTTGTGCTCCCCAACCAGAGTTTGGAATGAAGCAAACTGTGAATTTTCCCTTCACTCCATGATGAAGGGAAACAGCCCGCAATGTTCCCATCCAAATCTGGGTGGGGAGCAGACCAAATTTGGTGGGCATAGCTCTTACTGTTTAGGCAGAGTTCTTGAACAAATAGATACACACGCACAGACTAATTCTCTCAAATATAGAGTAGATAGGATCAAATTTTTTCATGTTCATTTGAAATTAGAGGCACAAATCAACACACTAAAGTCAAACACTCCCAGGCTTTGAATTCAGATCTATACTTCATCTAATATCTTGCTTTAAGGCCTAACCTGTATTGTAACCAAATTTCTCTATTCCTTTTTGCCAAATTTCTGTACTCTTTTAAAATGGAGTCCTACTATTACTGAGTCTTCAAATATAGCAGCAAAAAGTTCCATGTTTGTTAGCTCTCAATTGCTCTACAGAAGATACTCTGTGTTTATAAGCAGAAAAGTGTCATAATTGCCCACCCTAAGGCTTAACCTGTGGTCTAAAAGTCAAACTGCATTAATTCCAGCTCAGGTATAATCACCACTCTCTCTCTCTCTCTGGAGATCCCTGAAATCGAGTAAGATTTCCCCTTGGACACCTATAATGGATGAGAACAAAGATGAGAAATTAGGCCATGCACATTAGGTCTCTGTCTCCATCGGGCCCAGGCACACCTCTTACGTTGGGGTCTCTGATCTTCTTCATGAACACAACACTTGATCTCAAAGTGTCAGGACTGTTCTTGATGGTAGTCCTCCAGGTTACCCAATCCTCCACCTGTCTCTTCTAGGGGTTAGCGTCAATGTCACACTTTTCCAAGGTGTTCTTAAGGATGTCTCTGTAGCGCTTCCTCTGCCCGTCAAAAAACCTCACCCTGGTCCTTAGCTGAGCGTAGAAAATCTGTTTAGGCAAACGTGTGTCAGGAAACCTGACCATGTGACCAGACCATCGTAGCTGCCTGCGGGCAAGTATTGCCTCAGTGCTGCAGGAATCAGTCTCTGCGAGGACACTAATGTTAGTCTGTCTATCCTGCTCCGTGATGCTTAATATTCTCTTCAGGTACCCTTGGTGGAATTTCCCCAGATCTTTAACACAACATCTAAAGGGAGTCCAGGCTTCAGCTGCGTACAGCAATGTTGGGATGTCTACAGCATTGTAGACATCAATCTTCATTTGTTTCTTGATGTCATGGTCATCCAAGACTCGCCTCTGTAAACGTCCATGTGCCGCACTTTCACTGGCGATTCAGTGGCGGATTGTATCATCATTGTCCAGCAATTACCAGTAAAACCTACCCAACTGGTATGTGTGGGAGGTGTTGCTCAAGTGCAACTGATATATACGATTTTGCATTTGAAATTTAACATAATCAACAGAATGTATAATTAACAACCAGGAGAGAGAGACTGCCTCACTTTCCCATAGCTTTTTTGACTTTGTTCTGCAATGCTAAAAGTAGTATTTATGAGTCTCAAGGGGGTAGCTGTGTTAGTCTGTAACTTTAAAGAAACAACAAGTAGCCCTGTAGCCTCACACACACACACACACACACACACACACACACACACACACACACACACACACACACAGTATCATGAGCTTTCATGGGCAAACCCCACTTTCTCAATTTCACCAAAAGAGGGTATCAAGTTAGTGTGACAGGTTTTATTTCCATAAACCCTTGTTAATTTGCATGAATTACATTCTTATTGATCAAGTAATTAAATTCTAGATTCTTATTAATCAAGTCCCATATCACTGCTTCATTGTCTTCCCTGGGATCAATGTCAGGCTTATAATTTCCAGAGTCATTGTGTTTTACCTTTTAAAAAAACAAAATAACATTAGCCGTCTTCCAGCCTTTTGGAACTTCTTAAGTGCTCCAAATCTTATTGAAAATCAATATTTATAATCCAGTCAGCTCCTCAGCCATCTCCTTTAAGTAAGTTACTCCTCAGCCGTCTCGTGGACGTAAGTTATCTTAACCTGCTTATTTAAAAATGTCTCACTTAGCTTCTGTCAAAAAGATAGAGATGCAGCCATGTTAGTCTGGTCTAGCTGAAACAAAAGACAGAATTATGTAGCACTTTAAAGTCCTTAAAGTGCTACATAATTCTGTCTTTTGTTTTAGCTTCTGTCAAACACCCTCCTGAGATACTGGCCATAGATTTCTCATTATATGTTTTTGCTTTCCTTATCAGTTTTCTGTAGTTCCTAACTTCTGATCAATATTGATTATTAGCAAATTCCTATTTATTTTCTTGTTCTCACCCAGTTTCTGATCTATTGCAGAACTTTGCCCCTCACTCCAGAACTGCTAGGTTTTTTTAAGTAGTCTCTTGTGAATGGCCCTTTGAAAGTTGTGATAAATTGTCAACTGGTTTTCCTTTATGTTCTATTTTATTGATAGGCCAAATGGGAATACATGTACCTCTAAGTAGTTCATGGAGCAGATGTTTCTTTCCAGGCTATTTCCTCAAATGTGATCTATCCTGATACATGTGCCATCTGCAAAGCAGTTGGGGTGAGGGGGGATGCCTCTCAATGTCACTGAAGGTGAAGCCATTGTTCTTCTTTTTCACTACATTGCATTTTGTCCTTTATTTCATCTTCTAAATTGTTTTGTAAACTAGACCACGTGTACAGGTTTGTACCATTTTAGCCTGTGACTTTAAAAAGGTACAATAGTGATGATACAGAGTTCAGTGTTGCAAGCTGAGTGGCCTGGTAATGTATAAAATTTTAACAGATCCTTTATAGGGAGAATTCTTTCCTTGTTGCATGCAAAAATACCAGATGCCACTTGTTCATGGGGGAGGGGTGTCTAGTCTACAGGGCTTTTTCTAAAAAAGTGACCTTTTTTTGAAAAAACTTCACCTGCATCTACACTGCTGCCATGTTCTTTTGAAAAAAGGTGTTATTGAACGCAAACAGTGCTTTTTCGAAAGAGCATCCAGACTGCCAAGGTGCTCTCTTTCGAAAAAGCGGCTCTCTTTTTCGAAAATACTGGTTGCTGTCTAGACGATCTCTTTAAAATTGATTCAATTGCAAGCCACTTCATACATCTCAAGTGCTGGACACAGCAGAGAAAGTTTGTCTGCTTGCTTCTGTAAAATCAACTCCCCACTTGTGGCTGTGCCATACACAAGGCTGATCTGTAATTTCACACACCAAGAAGTGTCTGCATTTATTATAACATATCCCCATTATATTCAGACACACTATCAAGCTCCAGATGTAAGATTGCTCTATCGTTTCAAATCTGAGAAAGGTCTGTGTTTCTTCATGGGAAGAGATCCCTTCCTCTCTCTCTGGGTATGTCTACACTACAAAGTTAGTTCGAACTAATGGACGTTAGTTCGAACTAACTTTCATAGGCGCTACACTAGCGCTCCGTTAGTTCGAATTTAATTCGAACTAACGGAGCGCTTAGTTCGAACTAGGTAATCCTCATTCCACGAGGATTAAGCCTACTTCGAACTAGCTAGTTCGAATTAAGGGGTGTGTAGCCCCTTAATTCGAACTAGTGGGAGGCTAGCCCTCCCCAGGTTTCCCTGGTGGCCACTCTGGCCAACATCAGGGAAACTCTACTGCCCCCCTCCCGGCCCCGGACCCCTTAAAGGGGCATGGGCTGGCTACGGTGCCCGTGCCAGGTGCAAGCCTGCCAGCACCCAGCCAGCAGACCCTGCACCTGGCACGGATCGAGCCACCCACCCGATGCCCCCCAGCCCTCCCCCTCTTCCCGGGACCAGGCTGGCGGCTCCCGGGAGCTTGCCCGGGACCGCAAGAGGCGGGCACCCGCCTGGGCTAGTGTGGACATCGTGGACCTCGTCCACGATCTCCGCACTAGGCACAGGAAAGTGGCCAGCTTGGGCAGGATAGCTGCCAGCCTGGCCACTCAGGAGCAGGTGTGCAAGAGAATCAAGGGGGTCCACTGAGACCCCCGACCCTGAGCCCTGAGCTTACAATGGCCGTCCTGGGTCAGACCAAAGGTCCATGTATCCCAGTAGCCTGTCTGCCGACAGCGGCCAACCCTAGGGACCCTGGAGGGGATGGACCGAAGACAGTGACCAAGCCATTTGTCTCGTGCCATCCCTCTCCAGCCTTCCACAAACCTTGGGTAGGGACACCACTCCTACCCCCTGGCTAATACCACTCCATGGACCCAACCTCCATGAATTGATCTCACTTCCCTTTAAACTCTGTTCCAGTTCTAGCCTTCACAGCCTCCTGCAGCAAGAAGTTCCACAGGTTGACTCTTTGCTTTGTGAAGAAGAACTTTCTGTTACTAGTTTGAAGCCTGCTACCCATTCCTTTCCTTTGGTGTCCTCTAGTCTTTCTTTATGGGAACTAATGAAGAACTTTTCTGTATGCACCGTCTCCACCCAACTCCTGCTTTTAGAGACCTCTATCCTGTCCCCCCTCCGTCTCCTCTTTTCTAAGCTGAAAAGTCCCAGTCTCTTTAGCCTCTCTTCATATGGGACCTGTTCCCAACCCCTGATCATTTTAGTTGCCCTCCCCTCTCCCAGCCTCTCTCTTCCCCTCTCCCACCTCCTTTTCCCAGTCTCCCCCAGTTTTGTTCAATAAAGACAGATTCCATTTTGGAAGACACGTTATCTTTATTTTGTACATCAAGAAGAGGGGCTAGGGAAGGGTAAGTGGAAGGAGGTGAGGGAGGAATGGGGTACGAGCCCCCGATGGGGAGGACTGGGCTGGCTCTGCGGGCTTCTGGGGGTGGAAGCTCTCCTGCAGCCCCCCAATTGCCCCGTCTCCCCAGATGGCAGCCTGCGGCAAGTGCAGCCAGGCTGATGGCCGAGTGGTGTGATGTGCCCAGTGTGGGCACTCAGGGCACTCCAAGCCAGGACTGCTTTGCAAGCGGGGCACCCCTGAGAACTGTCTGTCCGGGGTGGGGGTCGGGACCCTTTAAGCACAGCCCTCGGCTAGCCTGAGACAGGATCTCCACGCTCTAAGTCCTCCTCTGATGCCCTGCCGGCACTGCTTCCGGCCATCCTTAACCCCGCTTCAGGGTCCACTTAATGTGGACGCGCTAGTTCGAATTAGCAAAACGCTAATTCGAACTAGTTTTTAGTTCTAGATGCGTTAGTTCGAATTAGCTTAGTTCGAATTAACTAATTCGAACTAAGTTAGTTCGAATTAGCGCTGTAGTGTAGACATACCCTCTCTCATTTAACTTATCTTTTAACTGAAAACTCTCCTCTTTCTCTGTGCTACATAGTTCTGCATATTGCCAGCAAATGCATTGTGTGCAAATGAAATTTACATCTCGATAGATTTTAAGGGAAACCCACACATCCTATACAGTGCTTTGGCAGCCTTTTAATATAGGCTTTCAGACTTTATGACCCACTGTTCTTGTGCATCTCTTCTGTAAAATTTAAGCATTCCCTATGAATTTGTATCTATACTGAAATATTTTGTTACAAATCAAGAGCCAGATTCTACTCTAGTAATGTTATGTTAAGTCCAAAGTAATTCTATTGACTTAAACCTGATCTGCAACTACCCAGTGTTTTGGTGAACTCTGTGCTATTGTAGAAGATACTTGATAAATTTCCCCCTTGTAGGTTGAGGGCCCAAAATGGGTAGCATTTTTTTCCTGATCACTCATTATCTTTTGGATCACAGTAATGCGAAATCTTTTTTGCCTCATGAATGCCTTCCAAATTAACTTGTCCTGACTATAAACTGCTCGTGCCATTAGTGGGATTTCATAATTAACACTGCAGAGCTAGACAGATTTTTACAAGCCTTTAGGAAGATAGACTGTCCCCTCATGTCCTTAATGTATTGATTCCCTACTTTGGGGGTGATTAGTGAGACTATTCAGGGATATTCTATAGCACCCTCTGCCCAAAAATTTCTCCAGAGCTCCATTTACCATTAAGCCTCCTAATAGGCAGATGGTTCCCATCTGCAGGCTGAATCTAGTGTTGCTAGGTTTGATAAATCCTCCTTTGGAACCTGTGTAAGCACTCTCACAAGTTTTTAACCCTGGAGACTGTTTCAAATAGCAAGTGCCTGTGCTTTAGGGTTTATCTGCATGGGAAGTTAAAAGAAAGGTAACTGAATTAACTAAAACAAAAGACAGGACTATGTAGCACTTTAAAGACTAACAAGATGGTTTATTAGGTGATGAGCTTTCGTGGTCCAGACCCAATGCTCATCACCTAATAAACCATCTTGTTAGTCTTTAAAGTGCTACATAGTCCTGTCTTTTGTTTCAGCTACACCAGACTAACAAGGCTACTTTTCTATCACTATTCTGAATTAACTAAAAGTGTGAATTTGATGTGGATTAGTTAAACCGCATTAAACCTCTACCTGAACACCTACATTCAGTGTAAAGGTGGTCTTAATTTGGTTTAGTTTAATTTGCATCCAAAGTGAATTAAATTAAAGAAAATTATGGATAATTTAATTCCAATTAATAGCATCTGCACAAAGATTGAATGCAGTTTAACTAACCCACTTCAAATTCACACCTGTACCATCAGCTGACAACATACCATGTACTCAGGGCCGGCTCTAGGAACCAGCAAATCAAGCACATGCTTGGGGTGATACATTGCCAGAGGCGGCATTTCCAGATAAGCAGCTACCCCCGGCAATGCCCGGCTCCGCCCCGGCCCGCCCCGCCGATTTTAAAGGGCAGCGGGAGACGCCACTACCCACTGCATAGCACTGGCACCATGCATGCCTGGAGCCTGCTGGCCGCCCACTGCCTCCTGCTGCTGCCTGGCTCCGTCGCCTACTTTGGGTCAGCCCTGCTCGTGGGGGACAGGGGCAGGTTTGTGGGGGGATGGCCCTGGTGCAGGAAGTGCAGTCTCCCCTCCGGCCAGGGCCATGGTGGCTGCAGGGGGGCTGGGCACCCGCCGGGGCCCCTGCGCCCTGGGTATGGCCACACGGAACGTGCTGGACGAGGCCCTGCAGGCGCTGGAGAAACTGCAGGTACTGGTGGAGCAGCCGGGCCTAGGGCTGAGGAACAGCCCCCGCACCTGCCCTAGCTCCTGCTCCAGACACGCCAGCACCTGCTTTTGAATTTTTATACGATTTTTATATGATATTAGAAATATTAAAAATCGGTTTTCTAAAGAAGACCTCATGAAGCACTGCCAGGACCTACATTTAGCACTCAGAACTGATAACGCTGCTGACATTGATGGAGTAGAATTGTATGATGAATTAATAGCTTTATCTGAGCTAATAAGTCCTAAAACTTCTCCTCTAAAAGTATTAGAATTTATAGCAAGAAATGATTTTTTCACTCCAAACACTGCTATAGCATTACGCATTCTTTTAACATTACCAGTATCAGTGGTTTCTGGTGAGCGCAGTTTCTCAAAACTGAAATTACAAAAAAATTATTTGAGGTCCACCATGTCTCAAAATCGTTTGACAGGGCTCGCATTAATTTCAATTGAAAGTACCATTGCAAAAAAATTTAGATTTTACTGAATTATTAAAAGGCTACACAAGTATAAAAACCAGAAAAATTCAGTTCATATAAAGTCTTTGAATTTATGAGAAACTGGGCGCACCGGAAGACACTGACTTTTTCATTACAGTGTATAGTTGAACCCAAATTGTTTGTAATAGTGATTTTGTTAAAATTAATTGAGTACACTAGTAGGAAATTGTTTTATTTCACTAACTACACATTTTCTGTTTTCATTTTTTTAAATTTTAAACAGTCAAAACAAAACAAAAACATTGCAAAGTGCAAACACATGTAAAGCCAACAAAAAAGGGGGAGGAGGAAAAAAATGTTTTGCTTGGGGTGGCAAAAAACCTAGAGCCGGCCCTGACCATACTGTCCCTCGATGTACAGGCATCAAGCATTTACATACTTCTCTGTTTCCTGATTTGTTCTTGTTGTTTGTTTTTAATTTGACTGTCATGGAATTTACTTTACTTTTCAGGATGGATGTCTTGGTTTGGAAACAGCATTGTGATTTTTGTACTATATAAGCAGAGAGCTGTCCTGCAGCCCACAGATTATCTCACATTTAATCTGGCCATATCAGATGCTAGTGTTTCTGTGTTTGGTTATTCACGAGGGATCATTGAAATCTTCAATGTCTTTAGAGATGATGGATTTCTCATCACATCGATATGGACATGCCAGGTAAGAATGCATTCTGTGATGAAATATTGACTTAGACAAAATAAGTAGTGCTATTTCTGCATGTGTGCTGTATATAAATAACCAGTCAGAGTTATGAGAGTGAAAATTAGTGATGAATGATTTTCCAATGGACTGTAGTTCTGATTTGTTTCAGAAATGCATCCAAATATGTAGGTGCTTGTCTAGCTAAACCAACCTTGGACCAGTTCACGGAAAGCCCTTTATACAATAGGTTCCTGATACTACACTTAAAGTTGTTCTGCTCCTTGCAGGAGAACGCCATAGATCCATTGGTAATTGTTATTACTTGAATCACAGTAGTAGTGACTAGTGGCCTCAGCAAGGATCTGTGCCCTATTGTATTAGACACTGTTTACACATACAATGAAAATGTGATCCCTGCCCCAGAAAGCTAACAATCAATGCATAACCTTTCCAATATCTTAGGAGGTATTCAAGAGGGTTTGCATATTACCACCCAATGCCTTTTGTTATTGTAAATATTTGTAAAACCCCATGTTTATATTGTTAATCTATTATCCTTTAATATGGTACAGTGCCAAGTTTACTGAGGAGGTTGGGTAGGAAGTGCTCCAGCTGCAACTTCATTTCCTAGATGTCTTTGTTCCCTTTCCAGTCTGATATTTTGACTATGAGGTTGGTGTGGAAAAAAATCTTAACAATTATTGATGGTCTCTTTCTAGTAGTAACCATTGGTAAGATGTCCTTGCTGATTTTTAGAACTATCAGCAGCCTTCAACACCATTGGCCACGAGTTTTTATTTACTCACCCATGAGACTTTACTGGAGTGGCTGGAATAGCCCTTTTACAGTGTTTATTGTTCTCTGAGAGATGCCAAATAATGGTAATGAGTACCTTTCTTCTTCACATAGAGCTCTCAAACACAAGCTTCCATTTGCTCACAAAAATAGTGATGTATTTTGTGTGATGGCTGCCATTTTTGCCAGCTCAAGAGACCTCCAAAGTTAAAGCATGAGATAAAGATGGCAGTAACAGACTCGTCCTTTGGAAGAGAGATACACACAGTGTAACCAACGGGTTACAGATTTAATGGATTAGAATATGTGGTGGACACACGGCTCTTCATGTGCTTTTCACTGAACCCAGATACTGACACCTCTTTGTTTTCACAATATCTAACAGAAGTACAAAGATAATTAGGAGCCTCTTGTTTTATACTCAGTCCACAGACGATGACTGAACATAAGAACATAAGAACGGTCGTACTGGGTCAGACCAAAGGTCCATCTAGCCCAGTATCCTGTCTACCGACAGTGGCCAGCACCAGGTGCCCCAGAGAGGGTGGACCGAAGACAATGATCAAGCGATTTGTCTCCTGCCATCTCTCTCCAGCCTCTGACAAACCGAGGCCAAGGACCCCATTTTATCCCCTGGCTAATAGCCTTTTATGAAGTTGTGAAGGCATGCTGTCCAGGAGGTATAATGGATCCATTGCTGTTCTTGCATGTCCAGGCAACAGTCATGGCATTTAGTGATATTTTTTTCATTAGGCCTGGCACAGAGTTTTATGGTACTTTTTCTATCATGCTGCTCTTGTCGCAGTATCCGCACCTGTGTATCCTTGAACTACCAGAAACTGGGAGTGGAAGATAGGGCTGATTATTCCTTACACTCCCCTGGAAGTTCTGGTATGGACCACTTTTGGAAACAGAATATTGGGCAGGATGCCAGAGACAAGATACAAGGACCATGATCCTACCCATCAGGGCAGTTTTTATGGCTGTTTTACTGCAGTGTGCTTGACTTTGGGGTACCCTTGAAAAACAGCTGGAAACTTCAGTTTTGCACTATTAGAGAGGAGCAAGTTACATTCTCTTAGGAAAGTCACTAGGGTGTCCCCTCCATTTGGGAGACCAAGGATTCTAACATTGTCCGCTCAAGATTTAATTTTTAATAGTTCTATTTTATTTAGCCATCATTTCACCACTATCAATAATGTTAGAAAGTTCTGCCTGCAGGCTCTGCTTTCTTCCAGCTATCTGAGGTCCTGGCCAGGTTACTCATTAAGGGCTGGTCTATGCTAAAGCTGTAAGTTGACCCAAGTTACACTAATTCAGTGTCTCTCCTGCCAACTTAACTTGCAGTTCTCAGGCAGCTGGAGTATAGATGTTGATAGGAGCGTGCTCTGCCATCGAGTTAACTGGTCTTCACCAGACCTGCTAAATCAATTGCAGAAGTGCACATTTAGCTGTAAGTATAGATACGCCCTAAGACTTTAAAGTTGAACTCAATGCAACACAGGGCATCACTTAGTTAAATGTAGTCTAAAACAAAAATTACTTCTTTTGTTGTTTGAATTCAATAAGGCCTTGACCCAGCAAAGCACTAAACCAGATGCTCAATTTAAGCACATGAGTAGTTCTGCCAAAGCCTATTTGTATCTAAGGGAAAAGCCTATTTGATTAACAGATTTTAAAGCCAGAAGGAACTGTTATGACCTAGTGTAACCTCCTTCATAACAGGACAAACTATTAATGGCTAGATTCCCTCACAGTTGCTCATGGTAAGCAGTACTGTATTCCAACATAGACTGTTTTATAGATAAGGAATCCAAGGCAGACAGAGATCAAGTGACTTGCCCAGGATAAGATGGAGTCCAGGGAAAGGAGCAAAGACAGAATCCTGGCCTTCTAATTCCTGCTCCTATGCTTGACTCACATCACCATCCTTCCTCCCATTTAATGTTAAAGGCGGAGAGGTCTGAGGGGCAAAGGGGGTTATGTGTATGCTTTACTGCTTTACATCAGAATCTTTTATTGATGGATGTTTAGTGTAAATGCTTTCTGGATTTTTCTCCTATCCCTCAATCTAATACATTCTGGGCTCGTCTACACTGGCCCCTTTTCCGGAAGGGGCATGTAAATTTCATGAGTCGTAGTAGGGAAATGCGCGGGGGATTTAAATATCCCCCGCGGCATTTAAATAAAAATGTCCGCCGCTTTTTTCCGGCTTTTAAAAAAGCCGGAAAAGAGCGTCTACACTGGCCCCGATCCTCCGGAAAAAGTGCCCTTTTCTGAAGGATCTTATTTGAAGATAGGAATAAGATCCTCCAGAAAAGGGCACTTTTTCCGGAGGATCGGGGCCAGTGTAGACACTCTTTTCCGGCTTTTTTAAAAGCCGGAAAAAAGCGGCGGACATTTTTATTTAAATGCCGCGGGGGATATTTAAATCCCCCGCGCATTTCCCTACTACGACTCATGAAATTTACATGCCCCTTCCGGAAAAGGGGCCAGTGTAGACGAGCCCTCTGTTTATAAGTTTCTGCTTAGTATTACTGGATCACATAATACCCCTATGTGCAAGCAACTCTGTAGGTGCCACAAAATCACACATAGGTCGTCTTGTATGGTTTTTTCCTGAATTCTCCCGTTAGGAGAAGGGCTCACCACCACCACTTCATCCATAGATGAAACTGGGAGTTTTGATCTGCATGGACTCTGGGTATCCTCCCAGGGAATATCCCTCTTGAAGTCCCTGGACCTCCACATTGATCTTCAAGCCCCTGCATCTCTGCCTTTGCTCCCTGAAAGCACAGTTTCATTGGACTCATGCTGTCATGATTCCAGCTGAAACATGATTTCCCAAGCAGCAGCTGCCTCTAGGACTCAGTCCCACCTCCCTCTGGTTCACCCATGCAGATGAGGGCCTCTCATGAAGACAGAACTAATACTGCCTTTGGCTGTTAACATTCTTCCTGCAATGATTATGTTTGTTTCATCAGGCTCACATCTACTGCACCTTCTTGCCCCTAACTAATTTGTAGATCCCTGAACTCATGGACAATAAAGCAGTCTAATAATTTTAGCCATAGAAAAATGGTGATTCATTACAACTGAAAGTGTTTGTAACTGATTAGGTCTGACAAATCCCCTGATTTAAAAAAAGAAAGGTCGAAATAATTTTTTTTTAAATTGTCTACATGACTTATTGCCACATTTTCAGAATGAAACATTCTAGTATTGTTTAGACAGTCAAACTAATACGACTGAAAAAATGAAACTAAATCAAAACTAAAAGGTTTTGAAATTATGGAGAGGAAAGGTTTCAATTAATCTGAAACAAGACAAAACAAACTGTCTGTTCAGGTCATTATTATTTTTGAGATTTCACCTTTTTGTCCTCATTCAAGATAAGAAACATTTTCTGGGTTGATTTAGTTGGGATTGGTCCTGCCTAGAGCAGGGGGCTGGACTTGATGACCTTCTGAGGTCTTTTCCAGCTCTATGGTTCTATGATTCCAATTCTCAAAATATACTTGATAAATGGGAAAACTGTCTGCCCAGCTTTAATGGAGAGTCTTTTGCAATGTTTGGGGGAAGTAGGGAAAAACTGATATTGTAGATGCCGATTTCCATTCCCCCTCATCCCAGCCTGTTTGCTCCTTGGGAAGGGGAAGATAAGTATATGTAGGGTCCTTGCCACGAGAAGGTGCTTAGGGTATAATCTAGTTTATTAGTGTTTTCATTTATATTTGTGAGAGAGATTATACTTGACATCACAGAGTGCATATTTATGTTCTCAAAAGCCCCTTCTTCCCTTAACTTGTCAGCTTTACTGAAGGGAAGAGGAGAGAATGGTGGCAGCAGTTGAGAGAAGCTATTTTTACAGCTGGTGCCTGTTCCAACTTTTCATACTAAGGGTGCATCTACACTGCACCATTATTCCAGAATAACGGTCGTTATTCCAGAAAAACAATACTAGCATCCACACAGCAATTGCATTATTTCGAAAGAAAATTGGAATAATGGAGGCATTTTTCCAACATTGGTAAACCTCATTCCATGAGGAATAACACCTCTTCCAAAAAAGCTATTTCAGAAGCGGGTGTATGTGGACACTCCACTGCTGCTATGTCAAAAGAGCTTCTCCCCAGAACCATTCTAAGTTATTCCTCCCCAGGGCCTCCTGGGGCTCTAAATTCAGATAGAGCATCCACAATATAGAGAAGTCTCAACATTATTCTGAGGCAGGCTCCCCTAATGTGGATACACTATTTTGAAATAAACGATTCCGGAAGATATCTTCCGGATTAGCTTTTTCCAAAATAAGTTTGCAGTGTAGTTGTACCCTATGTCATAGATTGCCAAGGAGGCAAGCTTTGTTCCTTCTCCACGGGATAGTTAGCTTACCATAAAACTACTGTTCTGACCTTAGCAAAACATTCTCGTTCTCCAAAGTATGTGTCTATGCATGTCAGCAGAATGAGATTTTTATCTAAAGAAAGAAAGAAAGTTGTTTTAGCAAAATTCCTCTATGTTCCTTCTGTGCATTTTCACAGCTGCCCATCTTGGGTATGTTTTCATAGAAATGACAGGAAAATACTTTCATTTATTTTATTTAATGTATGGCTAAGAAGTCACCAATCGGACAAAAAGTTTCACTGATGCTGAAAAAGTCAGACCCAGGTGCAGAATTAAAAGTATTCCTACTGTTGTGCGTGTTCAGAGGAAGGGATAGCAGTGGTATTAGGGAATTAAACATGGATTCAGGAGAACAAAGTTCAATTCCTAGCTTTGTCACAGATTTCCTGCATGAACTTGGGCAAAATCACTATGACTGAAATCCCATCCCCATTGAAATCAGTGGCACTCACAACCCACTGGGAGAGAGAAAGACTAAGTGGATTTAAGCCACCTTCACAGCCTGTGATCTGGATTCTTGAGTGCCTGGGAAAGACCTTGGCATTGCTTAAACAGCCTGATTACCTGTCTATGGTATGGGAGCCTCCAGGGATTTCCCCATGGGCCACAATGCAGCTTGGACTCACTAGTGTGTCATATTGCAACACTGCCCCCATCCACACCCCAACACAACCTCTTCTATGGGGCTTGTGAGAGAGTCCCCAATAGTCAGCTGTTATGTGGAGGATCTGATCTGTAATCGTACTGTGCCCGAGTTGCCTGTCTATAATATGTCAGGTACTAGCACTTCTCTCGCTTGCAGGGATAATGTTGAGGATAAAGTCTTTAACTTTTGCAAGGTGTCCAAATACTATGTTGCTGGAAGCAATGTACGTAAATAGATTTCTGTCTATTTTAAACAAGAAGTTATTTGCAGAGTTTAGATGTCAAGCAAAGTTCTGAATTGTTTGGACCTGTTGCCTTTTCTAAGGAAAAGAACTCTCTGATTTTCATAATGTTGAAATAAATGTGTCTGATAATTCTGGGTGTGAACTCTAGAAGTTACAACTTATTGTTTCACATATATAAATGTGACATCCATATTGTAATTAAGAATGTGTAGCTGCTATATTTTATGTATAGTAATACGTTACCTAACCAGCCACAGGACCAAGACACTGCATTCAGTTACAGATGTATAAATCTAGAAGAGCACCGCTGAAGTCACAGGAGTTAGTCTAGATCTATGCTGGTGTAAATGAAAGAACCACCTGACCCAGCAGGACTTAAGGGCCATATTTTTATTTTATTTATACCTGTCTAAATCTGGAGTAACTCAATTTATACTTCAGTGGAGTTACTCTGGATTAACCACAGTACAACTAGTATATTCTCATGTTCAGTAGGGCTACGTCTACGCTACAAGTTTTCTCAGAAAAAATTAGCATGAGTCACGATCTCATTTGCATATTTTCTGCTGATCCGTTTTTATGCTGATTTTTTTGAGCAAAAACAAACAGTGTGGACGTTTTGCTTGTTTACGTATAAAAACCCCAGTGTAAAAACAGATTGGCATAAAGTATGCAAATGAGATCGTGACTTGTGCAAATGAGTCCTTCATTTGCATATTTTTTGTGGCGAAAACTCTTAGTGTAGATGTAGCCTAGATGTGACATTAATGTTATAAGAAATTATCTTTAAAAAAGGCAAAGGAAGTGAAAAAAAAACATTCTGAACAAAAGTATATCAGGCTGCTACTCTATCCACTGAAATGTCCTTTCCCTCATTACATATGACTAAAATCTTCATAAGTAATCCAAACATTTAAGCATAACTAAAGTTAAATGGAAAAAATACATTTAGGGCCACGTTTCTGCTTCTCTTTTACAAAATGGCAGTTCTAACAGCAGCAATTCAGCTCATAGTTTTGGAAGGGATGAGATATTTACAAATGTTTTGATCGACTTCTGATCTATTTTATGTACGTAATTCTAGAGCAGTTCCACGGTCTGAAAATTCAAAACCTAGTGCAACAAAAATCAGAATTTGGCCTGTTTTCTTGGTGGGATGAATAAACAAATGGCTCTGCGTCAGGGTTGTACACAAACATGTTCTAGGTGACAGATTGTGTAAATATTTCCTTGTAATAAGAACATGTAAATAACTGAGCTAAACAGAATGTATCTTGCACAAAAACGTCTTTTTTCTGTTTATCAAAGAGCTCAGTCAAAAGTGGAAAAACAGAGACATCTCTGAATAAAGTTAGGAACTGTTTGAGCAAGCTCTCACTTGTTTGGTGATAAACAAGATATATCAGATGATGGAAAGTATGCCTTTTTCAGTGGAGGTTTCTCTGCAGGTCAGCTTTAAAGAGAGTCTGACTCTTATTCCTTTTCTTAAATCTGAAAAACAGAATTCAGTGAAAACAAGGAAACAAGAAAATAAGTGTTAACATATTTCTTAATTTATGGACATAGCCTGCCACTGGTTTTTGTATAGAAGCTACTGTTAATATCTGTGGGGGTTGTGTAAAAAGAATAGTGGTGCTATGTGTATTGATGCACATTTAAAACTCATTTTAAAATATTCAGTCTTTCATTATTATAATAATACTATTATGTAATGCCGAACCTTCCTATGCATCTTAGAATTCAAACAATATTGGAATTGACTGTCTCACCCCCAACTGCTAGCCTTAGAACTGAAATCTTCATCTTAGTTTTTACCCACCTGGTAGATTAAAGTATTCTCCAATAGGTTTTTGTGTATCGCCTTTTCAGATATCTGATTTGTATCCATTAATTCTTTTCTGCAGAGACTGTCCAGTTCGGCCAATATACATGGCAGTGGGCCATTGCTGGCATTTGATGGCATAGATCGGTGCTTCTCAACCTTTCCTTGTAAAGTACCCCATTTAAAAAAAATTATAAATACACCCAGTACCTACAGTTTTCAGCCACACACAATTTTTTTCTACCATTGCAACACATTTATTTAAACAACTTAATCGTAGCCGGGCGGGCAATGAAATTTTGAGGTATAAAAAGTACAAAAATAATAAAGCGCTGTAAAACTTAAAAATAAAATTCAGTTTTCTCCAAATTTCAGTGGTGTTGATGTATCCCCCAGACTTTTCTCGAATACTCCTAAGGGTACTTGTACCACTGGTTGAGAAACACTGGCATAGATCACATTAGTGGATGTTCAGTTCAGTTAAAAGAGCCTCTGATTTTGTGGCAGATTTGGTTGGGTACAGGGATGAAATCGCTTGTGTAGATGTGTGGGAAGAGTTGGCACTTGGGCTGATTGCAGGGGTGGGTTCCCGGGTAATTATGATGGAGATGTGTTGCGTGGTTACTGGAAAGAATTTGTTTGAGGCAAGGTCGCTGTCTGTAAGCGAGGATTGGCTTTTCCCCCAAAGCCTGTGAGAGTGAGGGGTCATTTTCCAGGATAGGTTGTAAATTGTTGATAATGTGGGTGTGTCTTAATTTTTTTCTCCTTTCCCCCTCCTTTTTTCTCTCTTTTTTCCCTCCCGCCACCTTATTTATTCTTGGATCTGGACTTCTAATACTCCTGTCATCTGAAGAAATGGGTTGCGCCCATGAACGCTCATGATGCCATCTACATGTTTTGTTAATCTTTAAGATGTTACTAGTCTATTTGTTGCCTTTAAGAACTGCACCACATAGAAAAAAAATTAAGAATGCCTCTGTATTAATGTATTATTTTTATCTTTCTGACATGAAACCCTTCTGAGCCTTGTGTGGGGTTTTAGATGCTGCTTGTAATTAGTAGAACTGGGAGCACTGGCTGTTGAGAAACAGGAAGAAGAGGGGGAGAAGATTAGCCAGGGCTGAGTGAGAGCTACAGAGGGGTGCAGCAGCTTTGTAAAGAGGTTTCACTTTTGGCAAATAAAGTCCTGTTGAAGTTTATTAGGACCTTGCTTGTGTGAAAGTAGAAAGAATTATACTGTAAGAGAAAGATGAATTATGCTGTAATAATTGAATAAGCTGAAGGAATAGTGTTTGTCTCTGAACAGGAAGAAGAAAAGTATGTTAATGTTGTTTGTAGGTATGCAGATCAGGGTGCTAGCCCGGTGGGCCAGGGTTAATAGGAAAAGGAACATTAGGTGTTAGGGAGAAAGCAATTGAGATAACCAAGGTGATATGGACAGGAGATTGCTGTGTGCTTGATGTGGAAATGAAGATACTTGACTAGCCTCACACTAATCCTGTGAAGTTTTGCCCCTCTTTTAATCCTGTTAATTTTGGCTTTCTTTTGACTGTATAAAGCAAGGGGTTTGAACCTTGTATGGCACCCACATTTTCTGGGTGCATTTAGCAGAGCGGCTTTGCTAATAAACAGAGCGGACTGACAAATCTGTGAGTCCTGTCTGACTTTGACACTTGCATGATACAACACCTTGCAAAGACTAAAGCAGATAGGTAACAGGAAAAAATAAAGCTAAAGCAACCTAACACATACCACAGTTACGATGGTGCTTAGTTAAGCTGTACAGGGCCTGGGACAACATTTTAAAGCCTCACCACCTTATTTGAGCTTTTAATAAGCAATCCAGTCTTCTCTTCCTCCCACATTTTTTTGTCCATTGTGTTCGACATCCCTAGAGGTTTACATTGGCTCATTGAATTAGTTTGATTTTAAAATATTTTACATTTTCATAATAGCTCTCTAACCAAGATAAGGTTTTGGTTCTCCTCCTTTCCTGTATGCTCCCAGGAGCAGTGACTGAAGCAGTTCAGGCATATGACTGAGGAATTAAGGCACAAACAATGGGTAGAAGAGGCCAACACCAGGTTTCAAGGATTTCCTTTTTAACTGTGTGGTTCCTTAGTTGCTTAGGAAAATGGTGCACAGGATCTCTATATACCTCAGTCTCAACTGCCACTTACTCTCTGTCAACCTCACTGTCCTCATTGGGACTCATAAACATTTCAGTAAGTATGGCTACACTGTGGCGGGGAGGAGTTTCGCAGAAGGTATACAAATTGCGCTCACATTTGCAAATCTTCTTCCATTGCTTTTTTTTTTCCTGAAGAGGATTTTCTGATATTTGGCCCATTCACATGGGGCCAAAGGTCAGAAAAAACCCTCTTTCAGAAGCCCCCTTATTCCTCGTAAAATGAGGTATACAGGGGGCTTCCAAAAGAGAGGGTTTTTCTGACATTTGGCCCCATGTAGAGGAGCCAAATATTGGAAAATCCTCTTCTGGAAAAAAAACGGAAGAAGATATGAAAATGCGAGTGAAATTTGCATCCCTTCTTTGAAACATGCCCTCTCCCTGCAGTGTAACCGTACCCTAAGAGTCTTTGCATGTAGCTCAGCTTGCAGAAAAAGGATCCTAATCACAAACTGTGATTAGCAACTGTTTCTAAATGTGAAGCCACATGGTACAAACAGATATTGCTGAATGTCTATTATTGAAAAAACAGACCCGAGGCTCAACTCCAGAGACCTGGTGTAACCACCACCACCAAGGCGGATTTGAACCTGGGACCTTGGGAGCTGACTGACTATAGGGAGTTTCTACACTCTGAGCTAAAGCCAGCTGGCTCCTAGCCCATACTGTAGATGTCTCTTGATCTTAACTGTTGCAGTGGTCTAGGTGCCACTTGCAGTACTCAGTAACTACACTGGGTGTGTGGGTTACACTGGCATGATCACAACACAGCCTGACTTAACATTTTTGCACTAGAACTGACAGTGGCTCATTAAGAAACCCCAGAACTCTCTTAGCCCTGAGGTGTGTGCAGAAATACATGTGGAAGTCTGAGCAGTTGAAAAGTCTGAGTTACATGTGAGAATCTCACAAGGAATTACACTGAATATAAAAAAGGATTGAGAACTAGCTGCTGCATGTCTTCACATAGAATTAGCCAAAGTATGATATTGCTCGGGTTTTGTTTATATATAGCTTATCATTTTTGACATTTGTGTAAGATGAAAATAACCCAAAGACAAATCATGGAACTGTAACTAAGAGCATTAACAGATAAAGCAGGTGTTAAAGGTACTGAGTACAAGCCGTGTAACTTTAGATCTGTATTCAGCTCACCTTTACATCCTGCTCAGCTAAAAATGGAATGTAGTAAAGATGAACTCTAAAGTAAAATACCAAAAGACTGATTTTGCCCCTTTACTGCGCCTGTGTGCAGTACAAAGATGGACTTTAGTAACTCCTTCATCCCCTCAAAAATTGCTTTTATTTTCTGTGAGGATTTTATGTATGAAATAGTATGACTATAGGAAGAGTCCTCACTTCCCTTGGCCGGAAGACCTTAGCAATATTCAGAAGACCTCAACAAAGTAGTCACATAAGGCTGTAACCTACAGCTCTCTCTTCAGAGAGCTGATTTAAAATGAGGAAAACAAAAAAACAAAGTAGGAAAGGACCCTTCTCCCCAGCTCCTGTTTTACTTTGCAGTTCACCTTTAAGTAACATAGAAGGAAAAAACAGTAGCTTTGATTCGGAGGAAGAGGAGTTAGACACAACCAACCTAAACATCACAGATGAGAATACCGGGCTATGTCTACAGCTGGGGTAGTAACTTCATGCCAGTTTTGCTGTAGCTGAGAATCTACCCCATTAGCTCTTGTTCTTTTTTTGAAACTTCTGTAGCCATTGTTGACATTGTGACAGTCAGTGAAGTTATGTCTTTGATACTTAGGAACTGTAAATAATCTGAAAGTTCAGTTTGGTTGCTTAGCAAATTGAGAGAGACTCTCCTGTGGTGCACAAACATTATTTCATGTCACAAAGCTGATGATCTATTTACGCATCACACAGAGAAGTATGGGCTACTAGTGTGAACACAGGGCTAGAAAACTAAAATGTTGCCTCGAAATGAACATTACCATCTGAGGCAATTACCATTTGAGGCCATCCCTTCAAATGTATGGATACATTGCTCATCCTTTGCTATGCTGTAATCTCTTGTGGCTAAAAGCCACACCAGCAGCTCATCAAAAGAACCACCTCAACTGAAGCTTCAGGGGATAGCCAAGTTAGTCTCTACAGGTAAACTGAAAAAACAACAAATGGTCTGGTAGCACTTTATAGACTAACAAAACAAGTAGATGGTATCATGAGCTTTTGTGGGCACAGCCCACTTCCTCAGATGACCAGAGTGTTGGATGTCTAGGACCAAAATAAATAGGGAAGATGGGAGAGAGGGTGGAAGAAGGGAAAATGGGGGAGAGGGGGAGAAAACAAGAAAAGGCAGTGGGTAAAAAATATCAAGGAAAAGCAGGGAGTCATTAATTAATTAATGGAGATTGCCTATCTCCTGGAACTGGAAGGGACCTTGAAAGGTCATCAAGTCCAGTCCCCTGCCTTCACAGTAGGACCAAGTACCATCCCTGACAAATATTTGCCCCAAATTCCTAAATGGCCTCCACAAGGATTGAACTCACAACCCTGGGTTTAGCAGGCCAATGCTAAATGCAATGCAATCCCTTTAGTCTATAAGCATCTAAAGACTAAATAGTCAAAGGGGGCACATTAGAAACATTAATTAGCAAACAACAAAGAGTCAGGACACACAAAGACTGATGAAACATCCTAGATGGTAATATGAGATTCTTCAAAGACAAAGAACCATTGTCACCCTCATTGTTTGATAGGTAGGTAATAACCTAGTATCTTTGTTTAATCTAGAGGTGTGAGAATTGAACTTGCAAATGAGCTGAAGCTCCAGTCCTTCACTCAAGTGTCCTTCCGACACTTTACATTCAAGTTTGAATAAAGACGCTAATTATCTTATCCATTACAAAGATAGCTTCCCCAATTATCACCTCTAATATCATTAGCTCACAGACATTTACCTCCCCCATCCCTCTTCTGTTCTGAAATTTGATTTGTCCTTTTCATATGTGTTCGTTTTTTTAATTGTATCCTTTGGTATATATGGTTGTGACAATTTTCTTCCACTATTTGATCTGAGGAAGTGGGTCTGGCCCGCGAAAGCTCATCGCCTAATAAACCATCCTGTTAGTCTTTAAAGTGCTACATAGTCCTGTTTCTTGTTTCAGTCCTTCCCTGTGTATTTGGCTCCTGCAATTTGTTTGTAATGAAACAGCCACTTGAAGATCTGTTAATGCATGCCCAGAGAGATTAAAGTGTTCTCCCACGGGCTTTTGTATGTTCCCTTTACGGATATCTGATTTGTGTCGATTAATTCTTTCACGTAGGTTCTGTCCAGTTTGTCCAATATGTATTGCAGTGGGGCATTGCTGGCATTTAAATTACTTAATCTATTTAAATTTAAATAATTTAAATAGATTAAATACCTGGATGTGCAGTTGAATGAGCCTCGGATTTGATGGCTTATGTGGTTGGCTCCAGTAATGAGAGATGTGGGCAGAGTTGGCACCGTGGTTGATTGCAGGGATGGGTTCCTGGATGTTTATGATGTAGCTGTGTAACATGGTTATTGAAAAGAATACGTTTCGGGTTTGGAGGTTGTCTGTAAGTGAGAATAGACCTTTCCCTCATGGCTTCTAACAGTGAGGGATTATTTTCCAAGATAGGTTGCAGATTGTGGATAATGCATTGGAGAGGTTTGAGTTTTGGACCGTGGGTGATGACAAGTGGAATTCTGTTATTTTCTCTTTTGGGTCTGTCTTGGAGTAGTTCATGTCTGGGTACTTTTTTGGCTCTGTCAATTTGTTTTTTCACTTCTCCAGGTGGGCATTTCAGTTTTAGGAATGCTCTATAAAGATCCTGTAGGTGTTTGTCTCTATCTGTGGAATCAGAGCAAATCCAGTTGTATCTTAGGGCTTGGCTGTATACAATAGATTGAAAAATATGTCTGGGATGGAAGCTGAAGGCATGAAGATAAGTGTAGCAGTCAGTGGGTTTCCGGTATAGGGTGGCAGAGATTTATCCATTTTTAAATTGTACTGTAGTGTCCAGGAAGTAGATTTCCCGTTTGGACTGGTCCAGGCTGAGGTTGATGGTGGGGTGGAAGTTGTTGAAATCTTTGTGAAATTCTTCAAGAGTCTCTTTCCACGGGTCCATATGATAAAAATGTCATGATGTAGCATAAGTAAAGTAAGGATATTAGGGGGCGAGAGCTGAGGAAATGTTGTTCAAGGTCAGCCATTGACATATGCCAAGACATTGGCATATTGTGGTGCCATGCGTGTGCCCATGGCCGTGCCACTGACTTGGAGATACAAATTGTCTCCGAATTGGAAGTAGTTGTGGGTGAGGACAAAGTCGCAGAGTTCTGTAACTAAGTGTTCAGTGCTGTTATCGGGGATGATGATTCTGATGGCCTGTAATCTGTCTTCATGTGGAATGTTGGTGTAAAAGGCTCAACTGAGGCATTTAGCCAGCATCCAGAAGTGACTTCTTGTCGACCCTGGAAATGGCGCACAGGTGGCCTCCCCACAGCTATGAATCAGCCCAGAGAGAACAGCTTGCCATGTGTTTTGCAGGCCTCAGAGTGGCTGTGGCAGAGCCCAGGAATAACAAATGATCTTTAGGATAACATACCTGATAATTTTATCAAATTAGAGAACAGTATAAAGTAACATTCTGGAGACAAAAAACGAATACAGCATATATTACTTTCACAAGAAAGCTATGTTTGTGTTAACCTTTAATGGACCCCATTATTGGTACCAGGTGGGCACCAAAGGCAAGACAGATATGTAAAAAGTACCGATGGTTTTAAAACCATCTGGATATGTTCTTTCTTAACATCCTATAATAACAATAAATGCAATGAGCTTGATTTAATACACACTAAAGTGTGCTATACAAGTTTCTAGGGGGAACTCCATAGTTCACTATTTAATTTCTCTCTTCAGTAATTCATAAGAGACTGAATGTTGTAATGCCTTTCTACTCTCAGAAATATTTCCATTTTTCCTGGTTTGGGGCTGATAAGCTCTACCACCCACCAATTTCCTTAGATCAGATAATTTTACTTTGATTTCATTCGAGCTATTTTATGAAGCTTCAGGGGGTAACTGAGTTAGTCTGTACAGGATAAACTTAAACGACAAATGGTCTGGTAGCACTTTATAGACTAACAAAACATGTATCATGAGCTTGCGTGGGCACAGCCCACTTCAGATGACTGGAGTTTTTAAGGTATTTTTAAGATATTTTATGTTTGTAAAGATCAAGTTTATTTATTTTTGGGACTGTGATTTATTCAGATAGATAGTTGAATAGATGAATGACTTAGCATTTATTATATTAAAGAGAACATGTAGAAAGTGGATAGAGTTTCTTCTGTCTGAATGAACCCATTTCATCAGCATTTTCCATTACAGCTATTAGGGCAACTCATAAAAAATACCTGTGAAAGTAAAATAGATGTAAAACACACAAAAATTAATTGAGTTTATAGTAGAATTAGTCAGGAAATGTTTTCCCACAAAGCATTTTGGGGGAAAAAATAATTTGATTTCTTTCCTTCCCCCCCCCCCCCAAAAAAAAAATCTCTGCAAAAAATATTCAAGGTTTCAGTGAAAATCCAAAATATTTTTGACAACCAAAAGGTTTCAAAAATAAATATTTCTCATTGCCAAAAATGGGGAAAAAAGCTTTTCAATTTGTCAACGGAAACCTAAATATTTTTGTCAAAAATAATTGTTTTCCATGAAAATTTCAGTCACAACCTCACTTTGTAGAAAAAGTATAATTTGAAAAATGTAAGCTGGTACTAGTACTGGGTGTCATGTGGAGGTGAAGAATGTTTTGAAAGCCCACTAGTCACTTTTTTAGTGAAAAAATTGTAAATTTTTCCCAAATAATTTTATATGATTTGATACCTCTAAAATATCAGTTCCTATGAAGTTTTTTGTAAGATTTGAAAATAGTATATACTTAATTATCAGTATTTCATCCAGTAGTGTTCCTTATTTTATGAGTATATAATTATACTCATAAGGGTATGTCTACAGTTGCAGCCTAATTCGAACTAGGGCTGCAAATGTAGGCATTCAGAATTGCAAATCAAGCCCAGGATTTAAATATCCTGTGCTTGATTTGCATCTTCCCAGCCGGGCGCCATTTTTTGAAATTTACAAACCCGAAGTAACTGCCTGCGTCTACACACAGCAGTGAAACGGGCGTTCGAAATAAAGCCCTAGTTTGAACTACCTGTTATTCCTCCTGCAATGAGGCAGTTACTTCGGGCTTGTAAATTTCAAAAATGGTGCCCGGCTGGGAAGATGCAAATCAAGTGCGGGATATTTAAATCCCGGGCTTGATTTGCAATTCCAAATGCAGCCCTAGTTCGAATTAGGTTGCAAGTGTAGACCTACCCATAGTTAAGACACACCCCAGTCCCACCCCAACCTGTTTTCAGAAGGATTTATTATCTACACGGTATTGTCTACTTGGAAAATACTGAACTTTATGCTTTTGCTATTTCACTAATAGCATGGTGTTTCCTATCATTAAATATGGCAATTTGCTTATTCAGAAAAACTTCCAGTGTGTGAAAGTGATATTATTCATGGCTGTTCCTCTCAGGGTAGAGAATATCATTTTGATTTTAAGTAATTTTATGCGTGTTGTAATGTATCAGGAATCATTAGATGACACTCTCTCAGATGAATTTACATTTTTATTTGACGATATCAATTACATTTTAAAAACATGCTTATTGTTGGCTCTGGTACAGCATTTTTAGCTGCTGAGCAGATGACCAGTAAAGCATGTTCCGTCTTAATCTCTTAACCATATTGGTTTTTTAGGTATTACATTGCCTAGAATTATAGTTATGTGAGTAAACAAAAAATAATGGTGTGAAACAGTCTGGCTGTGTTTAGACTGGCAAGTTTTTCCACAAAATCAGCTGCTTTTGTGGAAAAACTTGCCAGCTATCTACACTGGCCGCTTGAATTTCCGCAAGAACACTGACTTCCCTCTGTAAGAAGTCAGTGCTTCTTGCGGAAATACTATGCTGCTCCCGTTCGGGCAAAAGCCCTCTTGCGCAAATCATTTGCGCAAGAGGGCCAGTGTAGACAGCACAGTACTGTTTTGCGCAAAAAAGCCCCGATGGCTAAAATGGCGATCGGGGATTTTTTGCACAAGGGTGCATCTAGATTGGCACGGACGCTTTTCCGCAAAAAGTGCTTTTGTGGAAAATCGTCTGTGCCAATCTAGACGCTCTTTTCCACAAATGCCTTTAACGGAAAACTTTTTCGTTAAAAGCATTTGCTGAAAATCGTCAGTCTAGACATAGCCTCTGTGTATGCATGTGGGAGAGAGAGAGATGAGATGAGATGAGATGAGATGAGATGAGATGAGATGAGATGAGATGAGATGAGGAGTGTGTAATGATTTAGTAATGTCAGCACAGATCTGGGAACCAGGAAGTTCTGGGCACCCACACTTATGTTCATTCTGATAAGGTAATCAGACCTAGTGAGTTCTAGCACAAGTGATATGAGCATCCTCTGTATTTCTCAAATATATAGGTTGTGTTTTTAACCACTGCATGGTACACAGAAAGGTGTGTGAGGTCATTGCCCTCCAGGGTAAAGACTAATCATTAATCAGGGTGATGTTAAGTACTATATACTTTTCTCTGCATGAATGATGGTCAGGCTTAAGTCCAAGAGGGTAATTAAGTTTGTATAACCCTGATCCAGGTCAGGTGATTGATGTCAGGAAATAAAGATGGCTCTGGGAGCAGTCACATCCTTATGGCAGCCACACAGCAGTATTTCATTAATGAAGGATAAGGTTCCACTAAGAACAGAAAATAACCTTGAATTTCTATACACAGTTTCCTATAGTTGTCCACCACCAGAGAGACTCAAACCAGGGCCTCTGAGTTTAGTGGAGGAGTCACCACAGCTTGAGTTGTAAAGCCAGCAGGCGCTCAGCTTAAGCTATGGAGTTCACTCATTCTTATCTCTCTGTAAGTAGTCTAAGTGCCATTACATGGGACAGTGAACCACACCCACTAGATGTGTGGGTTGCACCTGTACTATGCAGGATCAACACCACAGAACACTTTCATTTAATCCACAGCACACTTTTCAAATTCTTGACATATTCATAGCTTTAAAACTACTGCACACATTTGAAGAAAATGTGGAGTTTGCTTTGATCTGGGGTGTATTTTGTCTGTGGTTTTTACATTTCTTATGGAGATCACAGGCAATGTGAAGAAAATCAGTCAGTCATTTAAATGTTATATAGTGATAGAAATGTAGCCGTGTTAGTCTACAAAACATGGATAACCTCCCCAATAACACCATCCTTGCCACCATGGATGTAGAAGCACTATATACCAACATCCCACATGAAGACGGATTACAAGCTATTAGAAACACTATCCCAGAGGACACCACTGCCAACCTGGTAGCAGACCTATGTAACTTCGTTCTCACCCACAATTATTTCCAGTTTGAGAACAACTTATACCTCCAGATCAGCGGCACAGCCATGGGTACACGCATGGCCCCACAGTATGCTAATATCTTTATGGCTGACCTAGAACAACGTTTCCTCAACTCCCGTCCCCTTTTACCCCTTCTCTACTTATGCTACATCGATGACATCTTTATGATCTGGACGCATGGCCAAGAAACACTGGAGACATTCCACAGAGATTTCAACAACCTACACCCCACCATTAACCTCAGCCTGGACCATTCCACACGAGAGATCCATTTCCTGGACACCACAGTACAAATCAACAATGGAAAATTAGACACCACCCTCTACAGAAAACCCACTGACTCATACCTACATGCTTCCAGCTCCCATCCAGCACACACCATACGATCCATCATCTATAGCCAAGCCCTTCGATACAACCGCATCTGCTCTAATCTCACAGACAGAGACCAGAAACTTCAGGATCTCTACCAAGCATTTATAAACCTCAACTACCCACCCGGAGAAATAAAAAAGCAAATTGAAAGAGCCAAACTAACACCTAGAAACCATCTACTACAAGACAGACCCAAGAAAACCAACAATAGAACACCACTTGTCATCACCTACAGCTCCCAACTTAAACCTGTCCAACACATTATCAATAGATTACAGCCTATACTGGAACAGGACACTAAACTACAAGAAGCTCTGGGAGACAGACCCATAGTCTCCTATAGACAACCACCTAACCTCAAGATGATTCATACCAACAACCACAGGACATACCACACTAATACCAACCCTGGTACTTTCCCTTGCAACAAACCCCACTGCCAGCTTTGTCCACATATTCACTCTGCTGACACCATTATTGGGCCTAACCAAGTGAGTTATAAGATCAAGAATACATATTCCTGCACATCCAGAAATATAATCTATGCTATCATGTGCCGAAAGTGTCCGTCTGCTATGTACATTGGACAAACGTCTCAGACACTTTGCCAAAGAATCAATGCCCACAAAACAGACATTAGACAGGATCACAAAGAAAAAACAGTTGCTTGTCATTTCAACCAGAAAGGACACTGTCTGAATCACCTGCTAACCTGCATCCTACTTCAGAAGACATTCAAATCTGCACTTGAAAGGGAATCCTCTGAACTGGCATTCATGCTAAAATTCGACACTCTCCGCAGAGGAATTAACAAAGACTCCAACTATCTTACACATTACAAAGATAGCTTCCCCAATTATCACCTCTAATACTATTAACTCACAGACATTTCCCCTTCCCCACCTCTAATATCATTAACTCACTGGCATTCACCTTCCTCCCCCCCCCCCCCACATCCCCCTTCTGTTCTGTAATGTGATTTGTCCTTTTCATGTGTGTTCATTTTTTTTAAATTGTATCCTTTGGTATATATGGTTGTGACTATTTTCTTCCATTATTTGATCTGAGGAAGTGGGTCTGGCCCACGAAAGCTCATCATCTAATAAACCATCTTGTTAGTCTTTCAAGTGCTACATAGTCCTGTATTTAAATGTTATGAATGTTTTAAATGATCATGTCTTGAGATCAGCTGGACCCCATTCACTTACTTAGCTATATACCAGCATATGCACAAGTAATTAAACAAACTGTAATATCAATAGCCATGAGCCATGGTTGATAGGGCCTGATTCTGACCTCAGTTGTGCCAGCATAAATGTAGAATAACTCCATTCAAGTAAGCAGAGTCCTGATTAATAGAAAAGATCAGGAACTGCTCTCTACCCATTATTCATTCTATTTTTAGAAAAACCAGATTATCTTTGGCAACTATTAGTATACAATGGGGAAACTTCCATTTTCTTTTTTTTTTCTTTTTTTTTAGAAAGGGCTAACAAATTAAATGGGAAAAATATTATTGCAAAAATAAGGCTGCACATTTAAGGGCTCAGATATCAGCGAATGTTGTGGATAGATTCTAATTCATTTCCAAATGCAGTTCAAGTTGTTGTTTTGGGTCATGTACCTTGTGAGCCCTTCTTTTTTACCTGAAAGCTGAAATGAACTATGTTGCTTAAACTGATATGCTCTTAATGAATTGGTGCGAGGGTGAGGAGAAGGTAGTTTTTATTGGATATAAATGAAACTCACGTCCCTGCTTGATAGGGAGGGAGGAAGGATGGGTCTTAAAGGAATACTCTCTTTTTGTTTGTTTGTTTAGTTTAGTTTAGTTTAGTTTAGTTTTGGAACTTGGGTCATTTACTTTTCTCCTTTGGTTTCTGGGTTGGGTGTTCTGTTAATTTTTATTTCAATCACATGAATTTGGAGTAATTTTTGTTTGTATTTTTAAATGTTATTTTTGGAGGCTAGATTGTAAGGGTCTTAATATATATAATGGTGTATAGGCCATCCTTGCTATAAGTCCAAGATACGTTCCAAAAAACTTGGACTTCCGGCGAAACAACTTAAAGTGGGGAATTTTTTCTCCCCATGACTGACTTCCATTTGCACAAATTGGGGGGGGGGGGGGCGTTGTTTTGTTTTTTGCGTGACTTAAGAGTAGAGAATGAGAGGACTTATAATGCATTAGTTCCTACAAGCATCAATGACTTTAGTGCCGAACGGATACTGGGGCAACTTATAGCTGGGATAACCTATATAGTGGAAGAACAGTTTCTTGGTAGATTTATCATATTAACTAGAGGATAATAATAGGGCAGCTTAGTCTATGCAGAAGCACATATAGTTTAGGAAGCCACAATAATCTGTTCTATCTTGAGCAGTCACCAATGAGACTTCCATTGCAACTGAAATTGACATACAACTGCTATTTAAGCAAAAACACTGGGATATAGTCTTTTCTTTCGCTAATATAAATTTAAAAAAAGCTTTATTGAAGCTAGTAGGCTACAGCAGTATAGTTGAGAGTATAATCCAGTCTATTGCTAAAACTTGTTGGTGCATGGGAGATTCCTGACACTTGTACCTTAGAGCAAAGCTTAAGGAACTAATTTGAGTGCATTATGAGATTTACACATTGTGAGTTTTAAGTAGTTTACTGTGCACATAATGAGATTTAAACTAAGGCATGTGAAGTAGAAAGTAGAATAGGATGACATTTTCTTTTGTTCGTGTCTCAGCTTGTAGGCAACTAATAAAGATAATAAGCATAATCTGTCAATATTTGTGTGGCAGAAGGAACAGCTTTGGTGCAGTCCCTGAAAGAAAGACTATCAAAATGGCTAATCTCCTTGTTTTTTAAGAAATATTAGCAGAAAATCTGAGTCAAAATTAAAATCAAAATCAGACAAACTTCCCGATGTTGTTTCTATTAATTAATTAGCCAGGGGACCTGCAGTTACTGATTACTTGGGTAGCATTAGGGTTCAGATCACCAGTGTTCCAGAGATCACATTATGAGGACCAGTGCCCTACACTGAAATAACAGAAGATGTTATGAAAGAACATAGTAGGAAACAATGTGCTGGAGGTGGGAGAAAAAGGGAATAAAGAGATGGCTGGAGGAGAAAAGCACGAAAATATGCACCCAATTTTTAGATTAGAGGGTTTTTATTTATTCTCCTACATATTTTAGAATGTCCTTAGTTGATGGGCCAACTTATCCTTGGCTGTGTCTAGACTGGCCAGGTTTTCCGGAAAATCAGCTGCTTTTCCGGAAAAACTTACCAGCTGTCTACACTGGCCGCTTGAATTTCCACAAAAGCACTGACTTCCTACTGTAAGAAATCAGTTCTTTTTGCGGAAATACTATGCTGCTCCTGTTAGGGCAAAAGTCCCTTTTGTGCAAAAGTTTTGCACAAAAGGGCCAGTGTAGACAGCTCAGATTTGTTTTCTGCAAAAAAGCCCCGATCGTGAAAATGGTGATCTGGGCTTTTTTGCAGAAAAGCGCATCTAGATTGGCATGGACGCTTTTCCGCAAAAAGTGCTTTTGTGGAAAAGCGTCCGTGCCAATCTAGATGCTCTTTTCTGAAAATGCTTTTAACGGAAAACTTTTCCATTAAAAGCATTTCCGGAAAATCATGCCAGTCTACACATAGCCCTTGAATTTGGAGAGGAAATGGATTACTTTATTCTGAGTACTGACATTAGTATTTCTAACTATCAACTCAAGAGACTGTGGTTGGACAATTAGTATTTTCTGGGTTACTAGTTACCTTGGATTCCGTAGATCGGTCTCTGTTGCTACCTCTGATCCTTTTCGAGGTAGAGGTGGATCTGAAAGGTCTTTCTCTTTCTGTTGTCCATTGTGGCAAGTGTTTAGAGTGCTCAAGCTATGACTAGTGTTGGGTTCACCTTTTCTCCTTTAAGGACACCTAATTCCTCTTCCTCGCCTTACACTGCGCAAGAAATCCCTGCCGAGCATCCACACTGCCCTCTTGCACGAGAGCCCCTGCGCAAGAAGGCTTACACGTGTTAAAAAAGAGCATAGCTCTTGCGCAAGAAGCCCTCTCTTACCACGCTGTACTGTAAATCTTCTTCTGCAAGAGCGGGTGGGCAGTGTGGACACTCTGCGGATTCTTGCACAAGAACGGCCATTTTTACGTAAGAACCCACCAGTGTAGACATAGCCCCACTGCATAGCTGAAGTCGAAGTATCTTAACTCGAATTTTGGCACAGTCCACACTGCAGGAAGTCAAAGGCAGCACACTTTCCCTTTGACTTCCCTTACTCCTCATGGAAGCAGGACTACCGGCATTGACCGCAGTGCCCTTCTCAGCTCAAATTAACGTGTCTTCACTAAACCCTCTAATTTGAACCCTGGAAGATTGACTGCAGCAGCTTTGATCTTCTCTGTAGTGTAGACATATCCTAAGTGTAACCCATACACCTCTACATGTAGTGTACTGTCTAGCTAGGTAGCACTGAGACGGCTTACAAAGAGAATAATGAGTCTGTTCACCAGCCTTATCTTATTAGCCAGCTGGCTTTTAGTTCATACACTAAGCTGCAGAGGTCCCAGGTTCAAATGCACCTGTTGGTGTTAATATAAGCTTCTGCCTTGTTCATTAATCTGAAGGAGACTCCACTGTTTAGGGCACGGGCCAATGACTTGTGAGATTGGAGTTTGGGTCCCTGCTGTACGAGACATGCTGTGTGATCTAGGGCAAATCATTTAGTCTTAGTACCCTATCTATAAGTGGGGGAAAATATGTGCTAAAGACTGTGAGGAACTCAGATATGGTAATGGGGCTATTGAAATACATACGATGGAAAGAATTGTACAGAACGTGTTGTAACAGTCTGCGAAGCTGTAAGCCCCCTGCATGCTCAGCACTGCAAATGTAGGCAGCAAACTCCTGAGAGAGGTATGAGAATGAAGACACAGCAAATGGAGTAAATTCATAGAGAAGAGCTGCTGAATGACCAGAGGGAAATTCTCAGAAAGCAAGGGAGAGAGAAATCGGAGCTGACCTTGAGACTTTGGTTTTATAAAGAATGGAAGGAACAATGTCCCTAAAGCTAACCAACAGTTAACACCTGCAGCTGGGCATGAGCCAGTCCGGAGCAGAAAAGGCTAAAGCTGGCTAAGCTAGCTGGCCTGACAGCTCTTTAGTGCTAATCATAGTGCTTTAATTAATCCCCTTTCTCTTTTAACTCATAACTAAAGAGCAAGTATTGTATTTTCATTGATAAGGTATATAAATAGAAACAACGTGCGTTGTTTTTAGTGATATAACCCATCCAATGTCTGCTACACATTTTGGAAATCACATTTGGGCTCCATTCTGCCTCTTGTGAGGCTGAGCCACACTAAGGATGGTTGGCAGTACAAGGCAGGTGCTCCAGTACAGTAGAAGATGCTGAAGACATTATGTTTTATATAATTTTAACCCTGGTGCTTAGGCACTTGAGAGAAATGTTGGTATTTTTCAAAGATGAATCCTGGGATGCAATTTATTGTTCCTGTATCCACTGGGCCTCTTTTGTAGCCTCTCTCCGTTCCGTTTATGGTTTCAGAATGCTCTGAATTTGATATCCTCTTGGGATTTCATTAATGTGCTGTTTAATCCCTCTTCTAGGCCCTTCATGAAGACATTAAGCTCGATCCCAGATAGTGTCTGCAGTAACCCACTTAGCACCTCATTGCTTTGCAATTTGTCATTCCTGATTATTTTGAGTCCATATGAGGTGTGTGTCTGTCCGAGCTGAGTTAATAATTTTGAAAAAGAGGCTGCATGAGACACTATCAAATATTGTCCCCAACTGAAACTCAATAAACCATATCTGGTGCTACAGGGTAAAATACCCGAGAATGTAACAATCAAAGATGAACAGGAGGGTTTTAGATAAGGTGTCAAAGTCAGAGGACAACATGCATGAATAAGCCTCTTCCATGCTAATACAGGGCCAATACCAAAAGCTAATGGAAATCAATGAGTGAGTACTTCTGCTGAATTCAGTGGACTTTTCATCAGGTTTATAGATTCCCTTATTATCCAATGCACAGTGTGTAGTCATTTATACCTTTACAAGTCATAAGGGCACCATTTTACAGTTATTCTGCACAAGTTTAAATATCCACACAAGGTACAAAGCAATGGAGAACTAGATCTCCCTAAACTCTTGTTGGATGGAGACTAGACTGGTGTAACTTAAATGCTGAGCTGGTAAAAGGTGACATTTAAAGAACAGTAGTGATGACTTACTGGCTGTTCATTTATTTGGGAAGTGATGTTGGCCTGCTTCCTTGTTTATAATTAGAAATGGTTGGTAAACAGAATTTCTGTTCTGTGAGAAATTCTGAAGTGACTTTTTTTTTTTGCAGTTCCAAATCAGAATGAAAAATCAAAATTTAATTTTCCTGCAGAATAGAAATTTTGAATAGTTCAATTCAGAAACATGGAAGGGTTTTGTTTTGATACGGTAAAATGTTTTGTTTTAATATTATCAAAGTATGATATTATAATACAGTGCTAAATATTAATTATAATATATTAAAACAAATGTTGTAATCTATCAATCAAAATGAAATTAATTATAACGATAAAATTGAAAAAAGTTCAACATTATCAAAACAACAAGAAATTGACACATTCCCACAAAGCATTTCAGTGTAATCAAAACAGCATTTTCCGATGGAAAGCAATTTCACTGAAAGTGTTTCAACTAGTTCTAGTTATGATACAGCATTTTGTTTTATAACTATCAAATATCAAATTCTTATAAGTTAGTGAGTTACGGTGTGAGGCCACTTGCATCATTTTTCCTACTCAACTTAATGAGAAATTTACCCCTCCAATGACCGTACAGCTCTGTGTTTGTAAAGGATTCCAAACTTTTGAAAAAAGCATCAGTCTAGACGTGGATCTTTTGGAAAATAAAGCTTTTTCCGAACGATCCCTTATCCCTTATTTTAAGAGGGATAAGGGATCTTTCAGAAAAGGCTTTATTTTCCGAAAGATCCGAGTCTAGACAGGTGCTTTTTTCCAGCAAATCTCCGTGCTGAAAAAAAGCGGCAGCCATTTTTATGCTAATGAAGCGGGGGAGATTTAAATCCCCTCGTCATTAGCAATTGCGATACTTCTAATTTGCATCCCTTTTACGAAAAAGGGATGCAATCTAGACGTAGCCCGGGGGAGGGGTGGAGGCCACTGGCTTTGGAAAAAGGATCTATGCATCCATACCTGTGTGGATCCAATTCCAGGGCCTAAGTCAGCTTTACAAATACCTGAAATAAATATAACCAGCATTGTTCAAAGGTAAATAATTTGCGTGATTTAGGTGTGGATGCTTTAAAAATCTTTTCCCACTCAGCTAAACTGATTATTTCTCTCTTTCTTCCTATTCCTACTGCCACATTAATCTACACTTCCTATGTTCAGTATACACATGTCTCTATATAATGAGGATTAGTGCATCCACACCCCTTTCGTCTGTGCAGACTTTTTTTTTATTCTTTCATTCGGTAGCTTTGTTTTTTGGTAGGATGTATTTCAGCATGTGTTTGCTTGTTTATTTTACATTCATGTTTTCCATATGGCTCACACCACATCTAGTTTTTTCAGTGTTTAATTGTTCACTGATCACAGAGAAGGTAATGGCCCTGGACATTTTATATTTCACAGATATTTGGGCTTTTGGGAAAACTTTTAGGAACTTTAATATTTAAAAAAATGAAGCATTCCCAATAGTTTTCCTCAATCCAACTCCACTTATCATTCTGCAGTTTGGCTGCAGAAACAAAAACACCTTTTTCTATTTGTTTTTCCAGATTGATGGATTTCTGACACTTCTGTTTGGCCTGGCTAGCATAAATACCCTTACAGTGATCAGTGTGACTCGCTACATAAAGGGCTGCCATCCAGACAGAGGTAAGGTCTTCAAACAACATGTTTGAAGGAATTCAAATAGTGCTGGTCTGATTCTGCATTCTTTTATCTTGCTGAAAATCAAGAGTAACTCTTAAAGTCTCAGAGGGTTAGCCATGTTAATCTGTAATTTTAAAGAAACAAGTAGCCCTGTAGCACCTGAGGGTATGTCTACACTTGCTCCCTAGGGAGGCAAATGAAGCATACCGAAGTTGCTAATGAAGCGTGGGATTTAAATACCCCGTTCTTGATCAGCATATTTGCGGCCGGTAACCATTTTTAAAAGCCGGTAGCCCGAATTAACTCGCTGTATGTAGATGCGGTAGTCCTATCCGAAACCCTTCCCTCGAATTAACTGTTACTCCTCGTGGAAAGCCTTAAACCAACTCAGGCTTGCTTATAAGTTCTACAAATCTGTTAGTGAACCTGAGGGTTCTTTTATACCAACACTAGCCTTGGCAGCAGGGATCCATAGCGTTGAATGTCCATGGCCACATTGTATGGCTTTATTCCAGGCATTTAAAAGCTCCACAAAGTCATTATTGATCTGGTACAGCCAGAGGAATCATGGATGACCACAAGGCTGCCACCTGTTCATGGTTGGACAATATCTCCTCTGGACCTTAAGGCCAATCTTCAGGATTCAGTATGCAGGGACTTTCTCTCTGAGGCAGGCTACATGGCCAAAAAGTTCCAGCTGGCAGCACTCAATAAGAACTTAAATGCTCTCGAGGCCAGTTCTCAATAATATACCCCTATTACTAATCAATCAAACATGCCCATCAGTCGCTGATCACAAGGCATGTGAAATATCTCCAGTCTCGTGCTGTCTTGTTTAAGCAACTGGACTGGAGAGTGAGGCTAGCTGTGAGCCTGGCCCAAAGCATTTTTAACTCACAGAGCAAGTTCAACTGAGAATTGAGCAGCAAGCCCACGGCTGTTACAGAACAGGGGCAGGCCCAGGCCCCAGAGCAAACTCAAACCCACACTTACCACAATCCAAGCTCCCAGCCAAACCTCTGGGCTACAGAGGAAGTCAAAAGAGGCTCCTGGCCTAACCAACATTGAGGGAAACAGCTTCCACAGGCAAGAGAGCGGGAAGCCCAAGAAGCATTCTGCACAACTGTCTTTGAAACCCAGTCAAAGCCCTTCTTAAGGCAGGCAGAGGGAAGACTCAAACCCACAGCACCACTAAGCAAGGCAGGCAGTCTAACCACTGGACTACAAAGTGCAGAGTAGCTAGTACCCAAATAACAATTAACTAAAGTGTATCCACTTCAACAGGCAAACTCAAGGGGTCCCCAGCCTCCATCACCATAGCTAGCTGTATAACCGTACATGGGCTGCAGAACATGCCTCTTCCCACACACTCTTTTCAGGGAGCAGAAAGAGGATTTGGCCCAGCGGGTCCCCTAACACACCAGAGAAGCCCTACCACTGGGCTAGAGAGGGAGCCCCATGTACCACTTCACCCCAGTATGAGTTAATTAAAGTGGAATGGATTCAATAGGTAACATTGTGGGAGCCCTCATCATTGTACCCCGTGTCTTAATGATACTACCAGGGGAAGATCAAGGAATTTTTTGTGAGGAACACAGAGGAAATATTTGTCAAAGGGAACTGGGGAAACTGAAAGGAAGAAGCTATTTGATGGGTAATATGTTTAGATAGAGCTATGCCCCATTTAGTCACCCTCCAAATATAACAGTAAGGAAGTTTAGGAACTCTCAGTGTATTACACAACATAAGTATTCTGTCAAAAAGAGAAATGGAGATAGCTTTGGGAAGCACGTGGTTTAGAAAATAGGACAGGAAGACCTTGAAAGCAAGTTTTTTGTACTACAGTGATTAAAATTAAAATGTGTATTTTAGAGAAGGGTGGTCTTCTGAGAAAATTATTTAAAAAAAAAAGTATGAAGATCCAAGCATTTAAGGTTAAAGCTGAATACTCAGATTGTGCATTTTAGCATGCATATAAGGATTTTTTTAGAGATGGGTTTAAATATTTCACTCGTTTATTGCTGAAGAATATAAAAAAGCAAATTTTAAACTAATGTCCTGTAGAGATAGTAATGCACAATTGTTTTTGTCAGTAAATTCAGTGTTGGCACATGCCCGATAAATGGTTTCATTACTGCTTAATGGCTCTATCACAGGTCCAATGTTATGCTAATAGGCCTGGCAAGCTGGAAAGCTTTTCACTTTTAAGTTAACAGATCCACTTTGGGGAAGAGTCACCAGTCTGCAAGCAGCAAGAGCCTGCTCTGGGACACTTCAGGAATGGTCAGAATAGGGATAGGAAGAGGGGACAGGTTGAGCACTAAGAACCAGTGAAGATGTTGCCTCTTCTTGCCTCTTACATCCACCACCAGTGCCCTTAGTCATCTCTTTTCCAAGCTGAAAAGTCCCATCTTATTAATATCTCCTCATATGGCAGCTGTTCCATATCTGTAATCATTTCTGTTGCCTTTTCTGAACTTTTTTTGAATGCCACAATATCTTTTTCAAGATGAAGTGATCACATCTGCACACAGTGTTCATGAGGTGGGCATACCATGGATTTAAGTACAGGAAACTGTGCTCCACCATCCCTGATAGGGGAAGACATGAGAGAGTAAGGGAGGACACAGTGGATCACTTGGGGAACTCAGACTGAAAACATGTCCTGCATTCCCATCCAATGACATCATGAACAGCTCGGAAATCAAGGACAAAGGGGAGAAGAAAAATGGAAGTTTGTAATTAAAACCATTAGAGATGTGAATAAATAAGAGCCTTTTGCCTTCGACACACCTGAGGCTCATATTCTGCAGGGAAAATGGTAAGTATGGGAAAATAAAAAAAAATAAAGCTCTTATCTGAGGTATCTATGCCAGAGCTCAGGGTTGTTCCAAAAAGCAGTGTTTGAGTGGGCTGGACTCTGGGCTAAATTCTGTCAAAAGTCACAACCACGCAACCCCAGCAAAATATATCTAGACAGTTGTTACCATTGTCCCACCAACAGTTTGGAATGCAGAAATTTCTTTCAAATGCTCTAGGTTGAAATACTTTTGCTATGTGTTGTCTCGCACTGAGAGGTTTGCACGTGCAGACACATACATGGGTCTATGACATCTGTGTTAATGATGGCACATGGAATCTTAATGAAAAGTGAGCAGAGTACTTTGCTAATCTGTCAGGTAAAGGATATCTCTTTCTGTGGACTTTATATCCCTTTAAAGGAAGTTAAAACTGGCACAACCACTGTATGATTAAGAATAAAGAATTTGGGTTTCTGTGATCATGGATGAGATGAAAGTGTTATGCAGGATGAATGAGATAGTTTGAGTTTCTGATTTTTCCCCCTCTAGCTATGAGTGTGGGTGCAGAGTTAGTTATTTGAAAGCTGCACTTGTGAATTTCCATTCTTTCCGGTTTTTTTCCACATCAAATTAAACTTATAATTTCCTGTCTTTTTAAAGGTTTGCAAAACTGAAAAATTCATTCATGTTTCTTGTAGCTTTAATGTTGAATTTCCTAATTCTCCCATATCTAATTTATCACTTTTCATCTAATCTAATCTAATTTCATCTAATTCCAATGTTCCTGCAAAATCTTGAACATGGGAATTATCTCGAGTACCAGGTTTCCCCCTGTGAGCCCTCTGTGGTTTTTAAAGTAGTCCAATGGGAATAGATTTAATCTGCAAAGGGTCAGTGTGTTAAGTGGCATTTTCTCACTGTGTCGTATGTTTCAGGGCATTGCATTAGCAATAGCAGCATCACTGTGGCCCTGATTCTCATCTGGATCGCAGCTTTTTTCTGGTCAGTGGCTCCAATACTTGGATGGGGCAGTTATACAGGTAAAGGATCTCTCACACATTCTTGCAGAGACACAATTGGCACTTTTGCTTTTAATAGAACAAAGATGATTTCCCTCTTGGGCTACGTCTACACTGGCCCCTTTTCCGGAAGGGGCATGGTAATTTTTGAGATCGTAATAGGGAAATCCGCGGGGGATTTAAATATCCCCCGCGGCATTTAAATAGAAATGTCCGCTGCTTTTTTCCGGCTTTTAGAAAAGCCGGAAAAGAGCGTCTACACTGGCCCCGATCCTCCGGAAAAAGCGCCCTTTTCCGGAGGATCTTATTCCTACTTCCTACCTTTGGATTTCCCTATTACGATCTCAAAAATTACCATGCCCCTTCCGGAAAAGGGGCCAGTGTAGACGTAGCCTTGCTGTTTATTGTGGAGCAGATTGATTATCTGTAGAGCTGTGAGTATAATTCATAAAGAATTATTTATCCCAGAAATGATTATGATTGTACTCTGGGTATACTTCAGGGTATGTCTGCACTATAGTGTTATTGCGAAATATCTAATTTCGAAATAGTTAATTTGAAATAGCTTATTTTGAAATAACGCGTATACACACAAAATGCATTTTGAAATAGCATTTTTCTATTTCGAAATAGCGTGTCCACACTGAGTACATTGAATCGCATGTAAGGCTGGTTGGAACCAATTCCGGCAGGGCATCAGGTCAGGAGTTGCCTTGTAGCCCGGGCGGCCAGCAAGACATCCTGGGAAGGGCTGGAGGCCCCTTATTTCGAAATAAGCGTCTACACAGCACTTATATCAAAATAGCAATTTCGAAATTGGTGCTATTCCTTGTGGAATGAAGTTGACCAATTTCGAAATAAGCCCTACGCTATTTCAAATTAATTTTGAAATAACAGAATGGTTGTGTAGACTCTGTGTAGACATACCCTAAGATCTGAGTTTTGGGTTTAGTACATTCTCTACATTTTCTACTAATCAGTGATATTATATTACGTGGATGATATTATATTACATGTATTAAGTATATTACTGTTTATTTGCTAAATTATCCAGATTTACATATCCTTTCCCTATATAATCTACTTGTGGGATGAAAATCTGGCCTACTCAAGTCAATGGGAATTTTGCCATGGATTTCAATAGAGCCAGTACTTTGCCTTTGCTTTTCAAGGTACTGATTAGGGCTAGGTCTACACTATAGGGTTTTTTTTTTCTTCAGAAAAAGCTATGCAAATTGAGCTCCAGAAGAGGATTTTCTGCCATTTGGCCCCATCTCCCTGAAAAAGCACATTTGCTCTTCCACAAAAAAAAAAAATAAAAAAAAAATGGAAGAGCAAACGTGTTCCCTGAATGCAGCAGAGTTTTTCGGGGATACCTCCAGTCTCCTGAGCCCTTCCCCTCCACCCCCGGCAGTGTAGCTGTACCCTGAATGTATCCATATAAAAACATTAAAAATTTTTAATGTTAAATATGGATAAGCCCTATCTTTTAACTCAGGGTAAGTGATTCTTTTTCTAGCTCTGGTCCTGCCTTCTGAAGGTTAAATTCATCTCATTTAAATATATTTTGTGGAGAACTAAGAGGAGTTATTTTTTATTAGGTCTTGTCATTTGGTGCTAATAAGAATTCCATTGCTGAATAATGCAGGTTTCACTTGTTTAACTTTTCCAAGGATTGTAGGCACTTGACTGTGTGAACAAATAAAACTTTGGTTCATGCTTTGCTTCTTTGTGATGTATCTTATTCCAGTGGTTGTCTGAGCAGTCATCCTACATTTTTTTTAAACTTTAGTCTATAGAAAATCCTGCTGCTCATTTCCCTTTGGGGAGTCCCTGAAACCTTCATGTGTGAAATATATGGGCAGGTTTTATCATTGTGAATCAGATTCAATATTTTGATACTGAGACATTTAGAATGAGGTTGAGGTGCTCAAAGATGGAGATAAGTGCCTAATGAAATAGCCCAGTAGAGGTCAACCAAAATGATTAGGGGTACGTCTAAACTATATGGCTCCTTCGACGGAGCCATGTAGATTAGTTTACTCAGCAAAGGGAAATGAAACGATGATTTAAATAATCACCGCTTTATTTAAATCAAAATGGCCACTGCGCTGTGCCGATCAGCTGATTGTTGGCACAGTGTGGCATCTGCCGATGGGGATCTGCCGACCCCAGAACCCTTCATCAGCAGATCCTTTATGCCTCGTGATTATTTAAATCATGGTTTCATTTCCCTTTGCCGTCCTGCCTAATCTACATGGCTCCATCGACGGACCCATGTAGTTTAGACACACCCTAGGGGGCTGAGGCACATGATTTATGAGGAGAGTCTGAAGGAACTGGGCTTATTTAGTCTGCAGAAGAGAAGAATGAGGAGGAAATTGATAGTAGTTTTCAACTACCTGGAAGAGGGTTCCAAAGAGGATAAAGCTAGGCTGTTCTCAGTGGTGACAGATGGCAGAATGAGAAGCAATGGGGGAGGTCTAGATTGGATATTAGGAAAAACTATTTCACTAGCAGGGTTGGTGAAGCACTGAAATGGGTTACCTATGAAGATAATGGAATCTCCATTCTTAGAGGGGTTTAAGTCCTGGCTCAAATGATTTAGTTGGGGTTGGTCCTTCTTTGAACAAGGGGTTGGACTAGATCACTTCAGGTCTCTTGCAACCCTAATCTTGTATGATTCTAGTGGGATGTATAGAAGCACCCATGCAGATTAGATGTCTAATTCCCATAGACCTTCTTTTAGGTGCCTAACTTGCATAGGCACTTTTAAAATCCCACTAGGTGCCTAGCTGCATCACCTAAATCCCTTTGTAAATCTGGCCAATTATTTAAGCATCGGTAGTCCCTTTCTGACTGAAGAAGTTGTGCATGCTATTGTTGCAATGTATATCTCATCACAGTTTTTCCGGGTATGTGTTCCCATTATCACTGCCATTTTCTCTATTACAATTTTTGCACCTCTGGTGTCATTAAAGTGGAAATCCTTTCTTGACAGAATTTTTTGTGGCTACTGATGCAATATTTCTTATTCCCATTTCTTATTTTGTAATTTGTTCGCTAACGGGACTTTTTAAAATTGGTTGGTGCATTATCTTTGCTACAACAGCCCTTATTATGCTGTTTGGTACTGAGATCTTAGAAAAAGTTGCTTTGCAGCAAGAAATAGCTAGAACGCGACTTGCAATGGTATCAAACCTATAGAATGAATGGCCATTTTTGTGAGAATGAAAATTAAAATATCACATTTTACTGTCCTCCCTAACAATGGTTTATTCATGCTGGACAGGCAGCAGAAATCTAAATCAGAGGCATGTCGCTTGTAATAAATTTTGGTGCAGGGATTTTGTTGGAAAATTGAATCTATAGAACATTATGTCATAATTTATTACATAACCATGATCACTTGGTCCTTTGCTTTTTAAAAGAAAACTATAGGTTTTAAATAGATAAATCAAATGCTTTACGGTTGATACAGGCAAATATTTTAAAAAGAAAAAAGCTAACCACATTGTTCTGTTTTCTAGATCGCATGTATGGCACGTGTGAGATAGACTGGGCAAAAGCCAATTTCTCTACAATCTACAAATCCTACATTGTGTCTATTCTTATCTGCTGTTTCTTCTTACCTGTAACTGTCATGGTCTTCTCATATGTGGCCATCATCAATACTGTCAAGTCAAGCCATGTGTTAACTGGAGTGGGTGATCCAACAGACAGGCAGAGGCGAATGGAGCGAAATGTCACTCGGGTACGTCTGAGTATTTAGTATATCTGTAGTATACAAGAAAACAGAGGGTCACTGTGCTTTCTTCTATATTCTAAAGGAACCTCTTTAGAGTTCAATGAAGAAATTGAAAACTTATCAAATTGAACCACAAATTAACATTAAACCAGAATATGAAAAAATAATGTAGTCAGTTGAAAATATGGGGGAAATATAGCAGAAGCTCTTTATTTATGGAACATCAAAGACTCTCTTTTTTTCTGAAGTGATATTGCTGTGCAGAGAGAGATGTATGGTGGAATTCTCAAAAATGCTAATCATTGGCCTGACACTGCTTATTGTTCCATCAAAACTAATGGGAGATTTCATAGGAACTGGGTCAGCATTCCCTCTAAGCCAAGTGATGGCAGCACAGCTTCACAGGTGATTAATCAGCCTTGGCCAGTCAGAGGCTCAGGGCTGGCTGACTGACTGGGCAGAGCTGATTAATCACCTGAGAAGCTGTACTGCCCTGCAGCTTAGAAGGAATGCTGAGCTGAGTGCCTTAAAAAAAAAAAAAAAAAAAAAAATCCTACTATTAATAAACCGGGGCATAATAAAAAAAACTGTTTCTACTCTTTTCTACTGCTCTCCTTTCTTTTTCCCATTGGCTACGTCTAGACTGCAAGCCTCTTTCGAAAAAGAGCATCTAGACTACAATCAGTACTTTAGAAAAAGCAAGCTGCTTTTTCGAAAGAGAGTACTCAGGCAGTCTGGATGCTCTCTTTCGAAAAAGCACAGTTGGCATTACATAGCGCCTTTTTTCAAAAGAGCACTTTCGAAAAAAGGCATTATTCCTCATGAAATTAGGAGTACTGCCATCGAAAGAAAAGCTGCGTTCTTTCAATTTAATTTTGAAAGAATGCGGCTGTAGTCTAGACGTAGGTGAAGTTTTTTTGAAAAAAGTCTAGACGCAGCCTTTGAATCTTACCCTATATTTCCTTCACTTCTCCCCACCCTCCCAACTCCCACTCTCTGTCCTTCTACCAGACTTTTTTTCCCTTTCTTCTGCATGGTCGTCATTCAGTATCCTTTCCCATTTCTTTTTTCTGTCCTTATTTAACTGGGTTTTTTTTTCATATTCCTTTCATCTTCATCCCAATTCTTTTAAAACACAAAGGGCAAATGATCAAACACAATAAAAGTTATATTCAACACCTACATCTATATTTAAGGACTCAACATAGGTGTGTGCATGGGCTGGCCGGGTGTGCCCAAGCACACCCTAATGTCTAGGGCCGGCCCAGCAGCACGGTGCAGCACCCCTGAGGCACCCGGGAATGCCCCCGCCCAGCCCACCAGTACGGTGCGCGTGGTGCGGTGCCGTTGAGGCGCCCAGGGGTGCCCCCACCCAACCTGACAGTATGGTGCGGTGCCCCGTGGGCGCCCCAGCCTGTCCTGGAAGCACCGCGCGGTGCCCTGCCCTGCAGCACCGCGTGGTGCCCTGCCCTGTAGCACCGCGCGGCACCCCGGGGGCATCCCTGCCCTGCCCTACAGCACTGCACGGTGCCCCGGGGGTGCCCCTCCCCGGCCCTGCAGTTTGGGCTGGCTCTGACTCCAGCCCTGCAAGCTGTAAGGCAGAAGCTGAAGGTAAGGGTGGGGGGAGGAGAGGAAGGGGCTTTTGCGGTGGGGGAGTGAGGAGGAGAAACAAAGGGGAAGGAGTGGAAGTGGCTTGTACGGAGGGGAAGGGAAGAGGGGGAAGAAAGGGGAAGGCACCAAAGGGACAGGGTAGAGGAGACACAAATGCTAGGGGGGGAAGTGGAGACAACAAGGAAAAGAGCAGAAGGGGAGGTGTCAGTGGGAGGGGGGATAGGGTGATGCTGGAAGAGGAGAGGGTAAGGGCATTGGGGATTGGAGGGGAGGTGCTGGGAGAAGGCTTGACAGAAGGGGTAGGCATGAGGAAGGTGGGGTTGGAGCAAGTCATGTGTGAGGGCTCAGGGGCATGAGGGGAATGGGGGCAGAGGGTGGTGAGGGGATGGGCATCAGGGAAAAAAGGGCAAAGGGGGCAGAGGCAGGCACCAGGAAGGTGCAGGGGTAAGGGAAGGTGTAGGTGGCAGGGAATTCTGGGGGTGAAGCAGAAGGGCAGACACCTGCAGGGGAGGGACCAGCACCAGAGGAGAGAGGCGAGGGAGGTGTTAGACGAAGGGATGAGGAGGGGTAGCTCACATGATCAGAGTGGGGCTACTGGAGGAGTGGGCACAGAGGGGAGAGAAGGGCTGGTGGAGGAGGGGCAGGTCTCAGGAAGGCTGAGGGAAGTGAGAAGGGCAGGAGTCAGGACAGCAGGAGAGGGTGAGGGGTTCGGGGGCAGCAGTCACCGGGGGAGTTGATGGAGAAAGGGGAGGAGACATAGCAGCAGAGGGGAAAGGAAGATATTTATTAATAACTTGGGTGCCACAGTGGCACATCCAAACAAGCCACATGAACTCAGTACTGGTGCACAACACAAAATTCATTCTGCTCATGGGAGGAAACTCTTAGAGGGAACACTTCCTCCTCCCCCCCCCAGCCTCTCGACCCCCGCATTAATGTCACACACATTGGATTAATGCAATTGCAGGATAGCTGCATGGGGGGGGGGTTGGGGAGGACAAACTAATCCCTATTGATAGGAGGATGGTGGGAAAAGTCCTAGGGTCGGGGGGGTCACATACACTTTTTACTTTTGGTCATGTGCCCATCTTGCCCGGAGAGGGTTACCTCCAGGGGCGTGGCTAACAGGGGTCCGGGATGTGGCTAATGGGGGGGGGGGGGGGGTCAAAGTGCATTTAAAAAAAAAATCTTTGGGTGCACACCCTAATGAAATGTGCTGCGCACGCCTATGGGACTCAACTAAGTGGCTTGATTTTCAGAGGTGTTAAATATCCCCTTCTCCATTGCACTCATTGGGAACTCTCTCTGTTCAATGCTTCTAAGAAGGAGGGCATTTATTTAGTGCCTACAGTGTAACATGTTTTAGGTACTAGGTTTGAAAATATTGGCCTATAGCCTGATTTTCAGAAGATACAATCACCTCCACAACTGTGGTTGTGAGGTTCTCAGCACTTCTGAAAACGAAGGGTCTACAAACGATTTTGTCTATTTTTTATCTCAGTAAATATGTATCTCAATTGACTCAATTATATATCTTTGATTTACTTTGGAGCAATAACTATCAGAAGTGTCCAAACGAAGCTAAAATACGTACACGAATAAATACCAATGAACAAGAGCAAAGGTTGCAAAATCTGGTCCATAGTTGTGTCCTAATGCAAGAGTGCTGGAACTAGCACAACTGGCAGTACAGGAGCATCCACTGACCTGAAATGGTTTCCATTATATAGAGGGTTTACAGTTTTGCTTAATGGCTTTCAGCACCTCCACAATAAAAATTGTTCCAACACCTTTGTCCTAATGAGTACGCAATAGCATATGGCAATGAAGAAAAACTCTATTCCTTATCTAAATCAGACAATTATCATATTTTCCATATAAGAAATGTGCTAGATTCTGTAAAAATATATAGTAATAGACAGCTTCTCTGCCTCAAATTGCTCATCATCTAAGATGAAGCAGGGAAGGGAAAATATAGACAGGCACAGAAAGGTGAAATGACTTACCCAAGGTGGCAGAGCAAGTCACTGGTACAGCTGGGAATACGAGACAGGTCTTTCTTAACCATCAGCCCACACTGCATCCAATGCACTGTATTGTCTTAAGGAAATGAAAGACATTTTCATTCTGTCTTCTAGGTTTCTATTGTCATTTGCACAGCCTTCATTATAGCCTGGTCTCCATATGCTGTCATCTCGATCTGGTCTGCCTGTGGCTACTCTGTGCCCAATCTAACCAGCATCCTTGCCAGTCTCTTTGCGAAGTCTGCCAGCTTCTACAACCCCATTATCTACTTTGGAATGAGCGCCAAATTCCGGAGGGACATTTTCATCTTGCTGCATTGTGCTAAGGAGACTAAGGACCCCGTGAAGCTCAAACGCTTTAAAAATCTCAAGCAGAAGCAGGAACTTGCTCCTCAGAGAGAAGAGAAATATGCAGCAGAGGTCCAACCTGTACCCAGTCCTGATTCTGGGGTAGGAAGTCCAACCAATACCCCACCTCCCAAAAAAAGGGAAGTATACTTTGATTCTGCATCTACCAACCCGGATATTGAATGTGATAGATTGTAAGGCTGCATTTACCATGTGCACTCACTGTATGTGCAACTAGAACAGATTCAGCTCACCACTTCTGAGCATCCCATCCATCTGTCCCTTTCTAGAGACTCCTGCATGACTTAAAGCAAATCAGGATGTGCTAAGCAGATATAATTCTCATGATATGAATTATAAAATGCAATGTAGCAAATTACAATGGTGGCCATCATATTTTTGCTACATCTACGCTACTAATTTTCTCAGCAAAAAATATGCTAATGAGGGACTCATTTGCATGAGTCGCGATCTCATTTGCATAGTTTCTGCCAATTTGTTTTTGCGCTAGGGGTTTTTGCAGTGTGTATGTTTTCGTTTTGCGCAAAAAAACCTTTTTCCACAAGATCCCCAAAAAAGGAGGTATGCCGATCTTGCAGAAGAAGGGGGTTTTGTGCAAAAAGAAAACATCCACACTGCTTGTTTTTGTGCAAAAACCCCTAGCGCAAAAACGGATTGGCAGAACATATGCAAATGAGATCGTGACTCATACAAATGAGTTGCTCCTTAGCGTATTGTTAGCCAAGAAAACTCGTAGTGTAGATGTAGCCACAGAGTCTGAAGGAAGTATTCCCTCTTTGCATCTTAACAGTACTGCATTCGAAAGCCTTTATTTAGCAAATGTATCATTCAAAATCGCTAATATTTTCATATCTAAATTAGCAGATTGATTTTCCAAAAGCACATTTTGCCACTATTTTGTACCTTTAACTGTCCCAGGTTCATCCCATTCTCCTGGCTTCAAACTTGGCCTTGGAGTAAAGGCAGCAAAGGAAAGTCAGCCTGTGCTAAAATCACTGTAAATCTTCTGCATGACTGGCCACTAGAGGGTGAGCAAAAGCCACATGCTCTCTGTGGGAGACTAACACTGTCACCTCCATGATGCTCTCAGGTTGCTCAAGCAGGGGGAATAAAGGGAGCAGTTGCCCCAGAGCCCAGAGGTTCAAAGGGAACCAGAGTTCCTGACCACTGGCTCCCTTTGTGTTGCCACAGGAGCACAGGGGTGAGATGGAGCACCACGGTCTGGATGGCGCTGAGGGATGTCTGCCCTTGGCCCCATGCTTCAGCTCTCTGCCCTGCTCCTTCTTGCCCCCTCCCACCACACCTTGCCTTGGGGTCTGGCGAGGCTGTGGGCCCTGCTGCCAGTAGCAACCATGTCACTGGGCAAGCTCCTGGTGGTACTGGCATCGTCTCATACTTTGCTGAGCTATGGATGGCAGTTTTATGCCACGCTTTGTTTATTGGCTGAATTAGCTTAACCTTTCCTGATTTTCCTGGTGAGCAGGACATGATGATAACATCCATCCTCAGGGAAGTTGGCCTTAATTTTTTTTCATGCATCTCCAAACTATCTTTTTACTTGGCTATTAAATTGGAATAAGATGTTGCCCAGAGAAGGAAACTAGCAAAGATGCTATTCTCACGAAAGCACCAAAAAAGTGTGGTTTCAAAAATTATTCAAAAAACAAAAACAAAACCCAGCCTCTATTGACTCTTCTTGGGGAAGTCCATATGTCTGCTGAGGGAGACAGAACTGCCAATGACTATCTGGTAATAGCGCTTCTATAAATTAGTAGGACAAAGTAGTGATTTAAATAGCAAAACTGTGGGGATTAACCAGTAAAACGGGTTTATTTTTCATGCTATGGCAGAATCGGCTAATTCTTTCAGGGTTTTTTGTTTGTTTGTTTGGAAAATGAAAACAAGAGACGTTCATTTTCCTCCTCTTTAGAAGCTATTCTTGTTCACAAACATCCACCAAAGTAAAATGTATTGGCATGTTTACAGTAAACACATTCCCTTTGAAACATTGTATCTGCATGTATTTGACATTTGAATGCTCCATCATTAAGCAAGATAAATAATTAATGGTTTGCAAACGGCATTACTAGCTTTGAATCTCCAGAATCGCAAAGGGTCCAAGTACATAAACATTGTGTTTGTTTTGCAGCACTCTGCATATCCATGTGTGTTTCTTGGGAAAGTTTCACACACACCCCAAAAAAATCCACCTTAATTTCCTCCATTAGTATATTTGGTTTGAGATTTTCATCTGATTTGAACTCAAAAACAAATAACCTTTATAAGCAATGGCAGAGAACTATGATTTCTCTCATGGCCATAGAACTGAACTGAAAAGCATATTCATTTTTTGTGGAAAATTTGGGGGATTTTGGCTTTTTTTCTTTTTCATTATCATAAATAATTAATAGAAAATAGGTCAACTGTTTGGGTCTGAGTGAAGCTGCTTTCCACAATTCCAGGACTCAGTCAAACCTACAACAGATTAAGGGCAGAATCCTATTCTAACTGGATGGATTGAAACAGGGGTGACAATGGGGTGAGCAATAGGGTGCAAACCCTTGCATCTAGCCCAAGAACCATCCTACTGGTTCAGAGTGGGTGGTTGCTATACACTGCTGAGTACACTTTGTTTCTCCTTTGATGTTATGCACCATGCAGCCACAGCTGACACACTGCTGTCTCAAGTGTACACCTTAGCTGTTCAGCTGATGGGCTGGTTATGTCTCTCCAAGACCATAGTGCACCAGCCAACCACCTAACTTGAATCCCTACATAAATGAAGATGAATAAGTTCCCGATGCCTTTCTCCCAATATACTCACTGCATAAGCTGGTCCTTAAAATAAACAGAATTGCTAGGGCATTTCACAACAGAAATGACACTCTAAAAACCCATTTCCATGGTCATCTTCCACCTCTTAGGGTATGTCTACACTGCAAGCTTTTTTTCAGAAAAAGCTATTCTAGAAGCTATGTAGTGAGGTACCTAACCATGCAGCTGTGCACTGAGACTCACATCCTCAAAGATATTTAGCTGCATTGCTAGGTGCCTAAGTACCTTCCAAAATCTGTCCCAAAAGCAGCAAGACCAAAATTTGCAACAGTACCTGCTGTTTTGGGGTGCCCCTCTTAAGAATTTGAGGGTCTGATTTTCAGAAGTCCTGAACACTCCAAGTTCCAGCTGAAATCAATGGGAGTTTGACTGCAACCACTAGAGTCTTGGCACCTGAGAAATCAGGCCCATGGTCTCTCAAGTTAGAGACTGAAAATTAGTGTACACTTCTGCTAATTGGGGCGTGATATACGGAAGATGACAATAAGCAACTAGGGTGCAAACACATTTGAGTACCAGGTTGAAGTACTGTATTTTAAGAGTGTAAACTTTGTTTAAACAACAGTAGAACTCTTTACCCTAAACCAGTGGTGGAAATGGTGTATCTATAAAGGTGTAAACCAGATTTTTGAGTCTACTTATTGAAATGAAAAAATATTTGAAATTCCTAAAATGCAAACTCTGATCTAACTGGTCTGACTATCTTAATAAAGTATAGTAAGTACTCCTTTAAGGCTTTTCATGCACCAGTTGCTATAAATAATGCAGATTTAGCAAGCACATCAGCATCAACAACCACAAAGAGCATTTCTCCCCAACGTGCTCCTGAAAGATTCAGCTGGCTTCTCTACAAAATTTTGTACTGAACCACTTTTATATATGTGGAAGTGTTAGCACATTGGGCTTATGCTCATACACCAAACAACTCATTACTGTCCTTCCAATGAATGAACTTAATTCCTGGTATAACTCTTCATTGGAGTTATACCCCAGGACTAAGTCTTACTCACTGAAGCTGTCTGGCCGCCACACAGAACTTCTCAGTAATACCATCATTAGAATAATTTTAAGTGTCCCTCATGCAGAATGTGCTGTTGTAATTTAGTTGGCACAATCATATGAATAACCACTCGAGACAGATGCCTGATGTGTGATTTCATTTTTGTGAGCTAGAAATTGTTTTATTTCATCACAAAGCTTCTATGTAAAATCAGGCTTAGATAATTTAGGATCGTTAGAGTATTAAAGCAATGTATAATATACTTGACTTGAAGTCATGAAAGTTGGCTATGATTACTTGATCATATGTAATGCCAACAGGTGGAACAGAACGTGTGATCTCTGGAGCTTAGTGGGTGAGCCTCTACAACTTGAGCTAACAGCCTCTGTAGAACACATGCTCATTCTCACTTTCTGTAAGTGCTCAAATGGGATAATTCACCATACTAAATAGGTGTGTGGGTTACACTTAGAAAAACCATTGTTATAAGGAAATGATGTATATGTTGCCTTCCTCCTTTTGTCATTATTTATAGGTTAAAGCTTTGTCTTTAATTCTAAATGTTAGGGTCTTGCTTGATGGACCAAAGTGTCTCCACAGTGTAATACAAATCTCTGACCTATCACGATCTCATAAGATCACATTCATGGATGTCCTAATAATAGTCCTAATCATGTTCTCATTTAAGCCACTAGGAGCTTTGCTACTGACTGCTAAAAGAATAGCATTGCACTTGATGTCTGCTAAAATTGTAGCAGTAAAAGTTACGTAGGCATACTTGCAAAATGTGCGATTTTAAAAGCAGATACACCCACCCAGCCTGTTGAAAGTATGCCATGACATATTGCACTTGGGCAAATACAGCTGATGACAGATACAAACATTGAAATCTGAAAAGCACAAACTCCCATTACTCTATATCCAATCCCATATTCAGCAGGAGGTGCCACCTGGACTCCCATAGGTGGGAGTTCCCATTTTAAACCAGCAATTTCACCTGCCTCATTCCTGTTGCAATTGACATATGTAAGGACTGTTAGAATGACTAATGCCACAGTACACATTTCTTAGAGATGAAGAGATGTAATTTTTGCTGGACATTTACAAAGAAGGTTGGTTAATCTGGATCAGTCTGTAAGTCCTTATAGTGGCTCAATTAAATTTTTTTTTAAATTCCCTGTATGAGAGAATGCAGGCAGAAGCCCATCAGCAGGGGGGGGGGGGGTATTCTGTTTATTGCACCCAATGTAGCATATATGATTACCTGCACTATTTATAGATGATCTGGAGAAAGGGGTAAACAGTGAAGTGGCAAAATTTGCAGATAATACGAAACTGCTCAAGATAGTTAAGACCGAAGCAGACGGTGAAGAGCCTGAAAAAGATCTCACCAAATTAAGGGCTTGAGCAACGAAATGGCAAATGAAATTTAATGTTGATAAATGTAAAATAATGCAGATTGGAAAAAATAATCCTAACTACACATATAATAGGATGGGGACTAATTTAACTACAACCACTCAAGAGAGAGATCGTGGAGTCACTGTGGATAGTTCTCTGAAAACATGTGCAGCGGCAATCCAAAAAGCAAATAGAATGTTAGAAATCATTAAAAAAAGGGATAGAGAATAAGACAGAGAATATCATATTGCCTCTATATAAACCCATGGTACGGCCCCATCGTAAATACTGCATACAGATGTGATTGCCTCATCCCAAAAAAGATATACTGGTATTAGAAAAGGTTCAGAGAAGGGTAACAAAAATTATTCGGGGTTTGGCACGGTTCCTATATGAAGAGAGATTAAAAAGACTGGGACTTTTCAGCTTGGAAAAGAGGAGACTAAAGGCGGATATGATAGAGATCTATAAAATCATGACTGGTGTGGAAAAAGTGAATAAGGAAAAGTTATTTACTTGTTCCCACAATATAAGAATTAGGGGTCACCAAATGAAATTAATAGGCAGCAGGTTTAAAACAAACAAAAGGAAGTTTTTCTTCATGCAGCTCCCAATCAACCTGTGGAATGCCATGCCAGAGGATGTTGTGAAGACTAGGACTTTAACAGGGTTCAAAAAAGGGCTAGATAAGTTCACAGCTGTTACATCCATCAATGGCTATTAGCCAGGATGGGCAGGAATGGTGTCCTTAGCCTCTGTTTGTCTGGAAATGGATGATAGGAGAGGGATCACATGATGATTACCTTATGTTCTTAAGAGTTGTCTGTCAAAAAAGTTGTGGACACATTTTGAATCACTGGATCTCATTCAAGACTTTCTTTGAGAGCTCGATAAACCCAGCATGAATTAAATATTCACAGCTGGCTCAGGAAACCAGACTGGTTTATGAGCTTGAATACGTCAAACCACTTTGAACCCAGTGTCAATTATTTCAGGGTTTGCTAACCAAGCGTGGGACAATTTGATTTGCTCAGCAACAAGCTCAGAAACAAATAGTCCAATTAACAAAAGAAGCAGAGTGTAAAAATGTTTGGGAATAGCACAGAGAAGCAGCCAGGAACTCCCTCGTGGAAAGTTTCCCTGGAACAATGGCTCAAAGAGGCCCCTTGTTAATTCAGCAGGGACAGCAGAGTGGCTGAGCCGAGAACTCCACAATAATCAGAGTTGTGACATTTCACTGGCACTTAGAAAACAAGAGTGGGAGGACAAAGAACTGCCCATCGTGCAAACAAGCTGGGCTTCAGTTAAACAAACTTTAGAGACAAATGGTGACATTTGCAACTGCTGCCTACTTCAGATTCTGCGATGAAATCCGAGCAACTGGTTACATAACTTTTTCCGAGCCACTTAAGCCCTCATTAGACAACAATAAAGGACTGTCAGAAGTGATTTTTAAAAAATATTTAGTCTTGATATGGGACAGGAGGAATGGTCAGGTTTATGCATGTTGCAGTTGTGCGGCCTATGTACAGTGTCATTCTTTCAACATTTTCAAACATTTATATTATCATTGTTCCTATGTTAAAGACATTCAGCAGCAAATAGCTTTGAATACGTTTATAGACCCACATAATCCCTCTGCCTGCCTTGCCCAAGTAAGTTCATGGCTCAAGTTCCTCTATGTGTGACCCTTTCAGTGAAAATCTTGCTATGAAGAGACATTGTCACTGTTATCAGCGCCACTTAATTTAAACAGTCACTGTTTTAAAAGTTACTCATTGATCTTTTCCCTTGCTAAGCCAGAGCTGGACCGGGTCATATTTGCATAATGGAACAGCTTGTAGGCTATGGTCATGTTAGCTCCTAAATATAAAGAGAACAATAGGGTTGTTTGGTACAGCATTGATGAAAACCCAGGAGCTCCTTTAACAACTGCTCTTCCCAACTCCATTCTTGTCTGACAGCAAACATGGAACCTAACATGTGGTCCTGCTTCCTGCAGCCTGAATGGTTACTTCCTTTTCACCTCTATTAGGGCGAATAGGTGGTGGAAGAATCCCCCTTACTTTCCAAGCTGTACTTAGCTTGGGGGAAAAAAACTGAGTGAAACAGATTTACCCCCTTCCTCTCTTGCAGCTAGGGTGGAAAATCCTGTCCCTACTGAAATCAATAGCAAAACTCCCGCTTACTTTAAGATGTCATAGAGACCAGATACTACTGGTCACTGAAGAGAATCCAGGAGACATCTCTTCCACCTTCGGAGGCATTGGGGAACTGTGGTTTAGAAGAGACATACAAATTATTTCTCAGTACTCAAAAATGCCTGCAGACGATGCCTGAACACTAGCAGAGTGTTATGAGGCACTAACTCTAATACGGCCTTCTGTAGTCAGGGAATATTGATGTCTGTCATGTGACCACAATATAACTTTTTTTTCCTGCCCTAGGTGAGGTGTCTGGGGCCATGCAATAAAATGCAGTGTCTTATCAGCACACCCGTGTCTCACAGTAACATTATACTAATCATCAGTCCAATCACCTTTCTCTTCCCAGCCTCGTGAAAGCTTTGTAGAGCATAGGCCGTTTCTGCAGTGGAAGCATGGACTACATCAATGGACCCATAGTCTCGGCGAGGTTTGTAGATGGTGCAGGCCAGTGGTTGGCAAACTTTCCAGACTACTGTACCCCTTTCAGGAGGCTGATTGGTCTTGCGTACCTCAAGTTTCCCCTCACTTAAACATGACTTGCTTACAAAAATCAGACAAACAACTACAAGTGTCATAGTGCCCTGCGATTAAAAAATGTCTTGCTTCCTTGCTGTTATCATATAATTATAAAATAAATCAATTGGAATACAAATATCCTACTTGTATTTCAGTGTGATACTTAAGCCTCTTTTTCACTTCTAAGCCTTATCTGAAGTCCAAGCCCCACCGCCTGGGGCATGATTTAGTATTGCATGGCCCCTTTGGCATGGGGCTTTAGTCTATTGCTCTGCTTACCACCCCCTACACTTGCAGCCCTTTGAATCCATCTGCTGACTCCCCCAGGGGCTGCAACCTTTAGGTTGAGATACACTGATCTAGATGAGTTGACTACCCCCGGAAGACCTCTGAGTGCCCTCAGAGTACACATACCCCTGTTTGAGAAGCACTGATGTATAGTACTTCAGTCATCTACCAGGCTCTGAGAGGAAAGCATGTAATCATGGGGGTAGAATCCACAAACGTATAAATGAGGCAAAGAATTACTTGCAATGGATGGCACTTGGTGCCAGCATAAACAATGATGTTCTCCCAGGGGATTTGACGAGACTCTTCCTGGCAAAAGCTCCAACTCTCAGGGAAGCATTGGAAGATGTGGAGAAGGCACACACAGGAAAAGAGCCTGGAAGCACCTCATGGCCTGGCAATCATATAAACAGCACCCACAATCACCCTGCCAGTACTCTGCTCCCCCTACACACCTTACCAGTAAGCACAGCTCATCTCTGCTTCCATGCTTGGGGTAATGAGGGGGGTGAGACAAGAGAAATGGGTGAGCCCTAAGAGCTTCACTCATCCATTTCTGGCCATCCTCACAGCACTGCAATTCAGGTAACAGAGCTCCACATACCTTTAAAGGGAAAGGGCATAGAAGGTGTTATAAGGAGGAGGGAGAAAAATTGTTCTCCTTGGCCTCTGATGATAGGACAAGAAGCAATGGGTTTAAACTGAAGCAAGGGAGGTTTAGGTTGGACATTAGAAAAAACTTCCTAACTGTCAGGGTGATTAAACACTGGAATAAGTTGTCTACGGAGGTTGTAGAATCTCCATCTCTGGAGATATTTAAGAGCAGGTTAGACAGACATCTATCAGGGATGATATAAATGGTGCTTGGTCCTCCTTGAAGGCAGGAGACTGGACTTGATGACCTCTTGAGGTCCCTTCCAGTTCTGGAATTCTATGACTATATGAACTATATATACCAGAAACGTCTTCTTTCTACACTACTACTCACAATCTCTTTGAAGTTACTCTGTACCTTCACTAGAGGGGAAACTTTCCGATGGACAACAAGTTGTCCATTGGATGGTGCTGATGAGCTCTAATGAGAACAAATTCTTGTTGATCTACAGTTTGCTAATGATTAGCCTCAGCAGATACTAGTGCATTAACCCAGTTCCTTAAACATCATGCTAGCTCTTTCTACACTATGCTTGAAGCAATGTTTTTCTAGCACTGTTTCTGGAAAAGTTTTTTTTCCACTCTGAGAATCATGTTATGAAGCTACTCTTAATAGCCTTAAGGGGTAGTCTATAGCATTGCAGGATATCAGAAAAAAAGCTCTGTCCACATTGATCAGGGACACCACAGGAGCATGATTTCAACCACACTGTGGACAGACCCTTAGTTTTCACCAGGATGTGGCGAGTCTTTGTAAGGGGTTGCATGCAGAGGGGCTTTTTATAAACTCTAGCAACCAGCCTTTTTTTAAAGATACAAACCAGAAAAGAAAATAAATTAACCCCTGTCCCCCATTAAACACACTAGCAGTTCTGACCCTAGAGTTTGTTTGGAAACGTGCAGCTGCCAGCACTCTGCTATGATTTCAGCATGTTGCCTCCAGAAAAATCTGCATTTGAACAGTCTTTGGTCCCTAGAGTCTAGGCTAAAGAAGTCAGGGATAAGGGCAATACAGAGAGGAATGTTTCAGGGATGCAGGCGCTAACTCAGTACTATGAGGAGGGAGGGGGGTTTCTGGCATCACCTGCTTACATTGCCATTTGATGCCCTACAGAGGGTAAATAGAAAACATGCAGGGAACATGGTCAAGGAAAAACAGACAGAAGATTGTTACTGGATTTACATTTTACAGATTTGGTTTACGGGGACTATATGGACCTTATCCACATGGTGAGGGGCTATATGATCCACAATAAGGCCTGGTATGCACAGGAAACTGAATTAACAATGATAACTATAGCACATGGCCCTCACTGAAAGCGATCAAATAGAGATAACAAATTGTTAAAAGTCACTTGAATTCTGTTGGAACTGCAAGCCTCTACTTCAGCTGTGTGCTTCCCTTGGAGTTGAATACGGGACGAACACATGATTGCCTCTGCCATACATAAGATTCCTCAACACAGATTACTTCATTTTTATGAGATACGCAACTCAAAAGCCTTTTATAGTCTTGTACTATTTGGCAAACTTCATTAGACCATTGTCAGGTGGCTCTCAGTTATGCCACTAAGCATTTCAAACTTGAACATGATAAGCATTTTCAGAGCAGCTGGCTTGAAGCCTTTTCCATTATATACTAGGGATGGAAGCAAGAAAATCTGATAAGCATAAGCTTATACCTGAGCTAGTCACTTCTCTCCCCCCTTGCTGCCTCTATCAGAGGCAGCAAGGGGGGAGCAGGAGCCAGTGCTAGGGAGAGCTGGCTTAAAAGCTGGTTCCCCCCAGCACCATCTCTGCAGGGGGCAGGGGAGGCAGAGGGGCAGGGGGGACCAGGCATAAGCTGGGAATCAGCTGATTCCCGGCTCATGCCTGGTCCTCAGCTCACGCCTGGTCCCAGATGCTACCCCTCTGCTTTTTAAATGTATTAAGTGCCTGCAGGCTCTTAATATATTTAAAAGGCTGGTGTGCACCGGGGAGAGGGGGTGGAGGGGCACTCAGCGCAAGCAGGGCCAGCTAGAGCCATTCCTGAGCCCTGGGCGCACGGAGCACACACGGCCCTGCCCCCTGGCACACTGCACACCTTATAGCTGCAATCAGACATGTGGCCCCGGGCACACGGCGCCTGATGGCAGCTCTAAGGGGTGCCGTGTGGTGCCCGTTACAGCTGCCATCAGGTGCCCCCCATAGGTTGACCTCCCAGGCAACTGCCTGGCTAGCCCCCTCCTCCCCCCCGCCTTAATCTGGCCCTGAGCGCAAGCCGGGAATCAGCTGTCCCAGCTCACGCTTGGTCCCCTCCGCTGCGTTTCAGCCTTTTAAGTGTATTAAGAGCCTGCTGGTACTTAATACATTTAAAAGGCAGAACAGGGCTGGGAGCTAACCCCATTGGGGCTCTGCAGTTTTCCCCGCTTATTGACTAATCAACTAGTCGATTAGTAGATTTAACTACATTTAACATCCCTATTATATACAGTATTTACAGTTTGGTTCAATGACTCTCAGCATCCCCACTATACAAATTGTTCAGCATCCCCTGATGGGTGATGGGCCCTATTTATGTCAGTCAAGCAGCAGAGAGAGAGCTTAGTGCTGGGGGTGTCCGTAGACTCTCTTTACCCTGTAACAACCAATTGCAAAGACATCATTTTACACTGTTTGAAATAGTAGCATCTTCTACTGTGCCCTCCAGTAAAATCTCCTATGTTGTTCCATACCCAGAGAGCAAGTCTGAATGACCTCTCTCTTTAGTTAAATGGAAAACTACAAAATAAGTATAGTCCCACAAGCTATCTTGAAGTGTGGTATATATACCGCTATAACAGGCTACATTGAAACTGAAAACAAAATGGCTGTTGCCTCCAAGAAGAGCAGATTTTCAGAAATTTAAAAGTGTCTGACAACACAGGCACAACACGTACTTAGCTATGGACAAAAGCCTTCAAAACAGGATCTGGATTATTCCCAACACAGTGGATGTACCTGTACCTGCTGAAGCTTTCGATGAAACATTAGCAAAGTACCATCCTATCCTACCATCTTCTCTTGAGCAGCGAAGGACCTCATCCTGAAGTGGCAGAGGACTGGAGCTGGATATTCAGTGAAGAAGAGAAGAGAAGCCTGACAAGACCCCCACTCATTAAACAGTGGCACTGCTTTGGCACCTGGTTTCATATAAAAGAAAGGTTTCCACATCAGAGTAGCAAGATAGATAGATAGAAAACTTCCCCAAGCTGTACCCATTCTTAGAAAGACTCAGTCTCCCCAACTATGGGATTAAAATGATCAGATTCCACATACTCTATTTTTCCTCTCCAGACTGAATCTTGAACAGTCGCTACATATTTTTTCCCCAGTAATTGGAAGTTTGGCCAAAATTAGTGATTCCCAAATCAGGATTTGATTGCGGTCGATAGTTAATCTCTGATGGCGCAGCATTTCTGTGGCTTTCACCTGATGGGACCGTGGTAAGATGCAGGCATCACAGTCTGCCTTCATAATACAGCAGTTTCTAAAGTTGGTTCACCCGTTGTAGTTTCAAGAATTTTAACAAGGGGTTTGTGATCAGTGACCTATACAAATGTCCTCCCATGGAATTTCCTGAGTCCAAATATAGTGGGCACCTTTCAAATCCCCAAATTTATTGTTCACAGAGTGTTTAAATTATAGCCCAGTAATTGTGGCATGCTCTATTCTAAATTCAGTATAGGGACTATTGCAGCAGCAGTGATAAAGGCAAAACAGCTAACTTTCTGGCCCCATCTGCCATGTCATTACATGTTTAAAGTCTCCTTTACCTGCTATCAAAGCATTCAAATGCCTTTGCAGATACCACTAGCTTCTTGATTTGTTCTAATGTCCTATTATATTTTCCAGTCTAAAAGCAAGTATGTTCTCCATTGTGCCAGCTGATTTACTACAAAGACATATTACAACGAACCTATCTACAACACTTAACCCATGCTAAAAATCTACTCAGATCTATGCTATTTAAACACAGTTTTACTTTGCACACATCTTACATATGACCCCATGAAATCACTAGGGCAGAAAAAAAAAAGCACCTTTTGGCCACTAGTCCACATTTTTATGCTGTGGCAGTAAAGATTCCAGGGTTCTCAAAAGAGCTTTTCTATTTTCAACTATAATGAGTATGTCAATTCAAAAAGTAGATTATTTCACTAAAAATCTTGTAATATTTGTCCATTATGAACTAAAATGCAGCTGCTGGGAAATATTGCAAAGGGACTATTTTCCAGCTACGCTTCTTTTTGGATATTTATGGCAAGGTAATTTCAAGACTCCTGCTTGAGTGCCACCTGCTGGTAAGTTTGAGAAATGTACTTTGGTTAACCCATTTGTTTATGATGCAAGCCAGGAGTGGGCAATCATTTTCAGAGAGGGGCCACTCTATGAATTAGGGTACGTGTTCATGGGCTGGCTCTGGGCCACGCCAGAAGGAGTGGGGCCTCGGGCAAAGGGGTGGGGCCGGAGGCCACAGAGAGAGAAAAAGAGAGCGTGTGAGCGCAAAAGGGAGACACTGTGTGAGAGGCAGACTTTGTGACATAGATTGAGTGTGTGTGACAGTGACTGTGAGTGGGGGGCACATAGTGTGGCACAGACTGGGGGGGTGTGACAGTGACACAGCATTTGTGTTTGCTGGCTGGTGCTGGGCAAGTTTCTGAGAGAAGCCACGCACTGTCTCTTTAAGACAGGGAAAGCTGTTCTGCTCTGTTTTCTACCTCTTCACCCACTCTATAAAGAAGGCATATGGCTGAGGGGGGAGTGTGTGTGTGAGAGGGAGAACACAAGCACAGAAATTTTAGAAACAGTACACTGCCTCTGAAGATAGGCACTCCTGCTTCAGACCTGAGCAGCTCCCTCTTCCCAACCCCTGTGCTGCAGAGATGGAGTACAGAGGCAGGGGGACACCCTGACTTCAGTACTCCCCTCCCCCCATCAGGTCCATACAGCTAGCAGGAGACTCAATAAAAGAAATGACCTCACCCACCTTGTCTCTATCAGCAAGGGACCAACATGGCTACAACAACACTGCACCCACAGAATAGGGCAGAAGGGCAATCCAGTTGCTCTAATTTTGTAACACCGTCTCTCACATATCACACAATGCTGGCATGCCACACATGCCTCTCTCAGACATAGGGTGTAGACACATCAGTACATTTTATGTAAGCTTTGCAGGACATTGGTTACCCCTTCCCAATTTAGAAGTGCCAAGTTATTAGTTAAAGCCTAGCAACGGGGACATAACCCCTAGTTATACTGAGATTATGCCATTTATAGTTTATTATGATTGGCCTCCAAATTTTTCTTTATATCTGTGAGTTTTAAGTGTCCGTGGTCTGATTAAAACAGTACCCGAATTAATCTTTCATTACACGGCTGTTAAAGAAACTGAAGGACATTCATTTTAGCTACGGGATCATTTATCATCCACGGAACGCACAAAGGCAATAAAGCATATTTGCTGTTCTGAACACTTTATTGTTTGCACACGTCAGACAGCTCCAGTGCAGTTGCGACATACTTTAGTTTGTTCAAAAGATTTCCTCTTGCTATTGCTGTGCTGGTTACCGGTGTGAAAGGCTTGCTCCTTGACAATTTCCCACCACACGTCATAGATGGGCACAACCGAGGCTGTGTAGAATAAAAGAATAGCAATGATCTAATGGCAGAAGCAGGTTTTTAGGGTCTAGGTATCCGAGACTATGTCTAGACTGCAAGCCTCTTTCGAAAGATACCTTCGAAAAACCCTCTTTCGAAAAAGGGCATCTAGACTACAACCAGTACTTTCGAAAAAGCAAGCTGCTTTTTCGAAAGAGAGCACCCAAGCAGTCTGGATGCTCTCTTTCAAAAAAGCACAGTTCGCATTCAACAGTGCCTTTTTTCAAAAGAGCACTTTCGAAAAAAAGGCATTATTCTTCCTAAAACGAGGTTTTCTTCAGTCAAAAAAACTGCCATGTTCTTTTGATTTACTTTCAAAAGAACGTGGCAGCAGTCAGGATGCAGGAGAAGTTTTTTTTTTTTTAAAAGGCCACTTTTTTCGAAAAAACCCTGTAGTCTAGACACACCCCAAGTGAAATGTATGAGATTTTGGTTCTGTTCTTGACTCTGACATAGACTTCTTATGTGACCTATAATAATTCACATAGGGTAGGCTCCACAAAGGTACGCAGGCATTGTAACACTGACAGAAAAGGCTCCTAGAAAAATCACAGCAACAACACAGTAATCCAGTACCCTGAGTTAGGTGCACAGACTCCTTGTGCAATGAGTGGGGAGAGATGGGTGCCTCAGAATGTGATTCACAAAGCTGGCACACTTGTCCAGGAGCTGCCTATGCTAATCAATGAGAAGTTACACAAATTTATACTAGAAATGTGAATGGTGAAAGGAATTAGCAACTGGAACAATGTACCAAGGTTAATGGGGGATTCTTCATCCTTGACCATTTTAAAATCAAGTTTGGGGATGTTGTTCTAAAAGATCTGTCCTAGAACTATTTGGAGGGATTTCTATAGACTGTGGTATGTCGTTGGTCAGATTAGATGATCATGGTGTCCCTTCTGGCTTTGGAATCCACGAAACCTTCTCACCTTGGTTTTAAATGATTCTATTAGTAAATTGTTGAACAATTTATTTAATTTCTTCCGAAGTGTGACCCACCTCTACCAATTCACCCTGGTGCAATGGATAGGGCACAGAGCTGGGAGTCAGAGGAGCTACTTTAAACACTAACTGGCTATGTAATCTTAAGCAATAGCAACATGATAAACCTCTCTGAGCCTCGGTTTTCCAGTTAGAAAAATAGGGCTAGTTATTACTTATTGCTCTGTGTAGAGCTGTTTAAGACTTAGGACTAAAAGCAATACAAAATTTAATACCATGCTCAAGAGATAAATACCATGTTATGACCAGGGTGTAAACACTGAGATAAAGAGCACAGTTAAAAGAGGATAATTTTTTTCTATATTTCAAATTAAAAGACTGACTTTGTTATTCAGCGGAGCTTCCCAAAAGTCAAATGTTTATCATTTAATCTGAGTATTAGACTGACTATTGCCAGCCTTTAAAATTTTGCCACGAGAGGGCACTACCCACTGCAAATGAGAGTTAAGACATCTGGTCATTTTATCACACTACAGCAATAAATCAAAGTGTCAGAAATGGATGTGGAAGTTTCAGATGACTACTTTTTCTTATAATTTGTTTTATTTGATTGTTTCATGTTTAGAGAATGGTAGCCAGACTTGTAATACATCTGTGTCTCCATTTGAGTGTGGTGGCAAACATACTGGGCATCCGGTTGAACAGACATGTGTTTCATATACAAAGACATCAAAGACAGTGTTTAATATTGACTGTCACATATGGAACAGGCCACTATTATATCAACTCACATTCACAAACAATAACTTTGCTGAAAAAGAGTTAATGTTGAAAGCTCATCACTTGGCCCTCTCCCCCCAGTGGCACCTCATCCCCAAGCACACAGCTTTGGGGATCAGTGGGAGGGGGGGCTTGGCACCATGCAGAGGTAGCAGTCACACCTCCATGTACTCCCATGTTGGCAGGAGTCACAGGGAAAGTGGCACACAGTGGGCAAGTACACTCTCTCCGCTTGTGCTCTACTTCCCCATGTAATGGAGATGAGAGGGCAATGGCAGGAATGGGTGGGGCTTAGGGGCCGATAACAGACAGCCCCGCTCCCCCGGCCTGCCAGGAGCTCCAGGCTCGATTGCACAATAGCTCCCCCTGAGACTGGCCTGTGGGCTGGAAGTTTGAGACCCCTGAGTTAAGACATCCAGCCACTATCCAGTTGCCCTACAATTCTCCACTGTTAATGATCACCAACTCTCTCAGGACTGCTAATACATATAGTAAACAGTACTAGATCTTACACTGATTCCTAGGGCATCTGAATAGGAACCTCCTTCTATTCTTGTAACTGGCTGTTTATTCTTTTCTTTCTACCTCTCAAAACATCATTTATTCCATGGCTGGATTTTACCTCACTCTAGTTACTATGTTTTCTTAAAAGTTCATTATAAAGAACTGAATTCTACTTCTTTTGAAATCTAAATACAGGTTGAACCTCTCTAGTCCAGCAACTTCTGGTCCGCCAACCTCCATAGTCCGGCATGATTTTCATTAGCCAGCTGTCCATTTATCATGGGTGTAGCCAAGTTTCCCATGGTCCCATAAAGTTTGTTTATAGCCACCAGTCCTGGCTTTCAGTGCTCTTTGCTATTATTTAGCTCTAATTTACCCCTAAATGTCTTCTAAGCACCCAGTCAGCAGCCAGTAATGCTGCTAGACAATATTGCCCTCCCATGATTCAACAAGTTCTCTGGTTTGGCACTGGTCAGGTCCCAAGGGTGCCAGACTAGAGAAGTTCAACCTGTAATTTATAGTCACTGCTCTTGCTTGCACTGCTCAGCTATTCTCCCAAAGACTTCACATAGATTGCAGAAGTAGGAGCTAGCATTAGAAAAGCTGCTCTGCTTTGTCTCTATCATATGGCAATGAAAACACATTAGTTTGCATTTCAGAAACCACAAATATGAAAATTAACACTGACAGTTATTTTGTCTGGCATATTTTATTGAAGAGGAATCAGTGAGCTTCTGCTGCTGTTGTGCAGTACTGCTGTGACATATAGCCTTCAGGATTCTCTGTGCTGTACAAGCATGACCAGGCCACATGACATGCACTAGCCCCACTAGGAATACATTTATGACACCCAAGAATAATGGTAAGTAGCTGGACTTTAGTTCCTGGCACTAGCCACCTGACATGGATCACAAACACAAAAGTGTAACAATCCTGTTTGTTTTCGTGCCTTCAATACTTCATCTCTTTACAAGTGTCATTCTGGTCACACCATCCCATAAATTCATCTATGCAGCAGATACTGTGCTAGCAATGCAAATGTCCTCTCTGAAGGCCACAGAACAGGTCATGAACAGAGACGTCTGGAAACGTGAGACTCATTTCAAACCTTGGCGATCGAACTCCAATGCTTTGAAAACATTCATCTCTGCCTTGCACTTAAAACCAAACTCCAGGGTACCTTGGAGTTTCCCTCGATTGGACACTGAGTTATTGCCAAAATCTTGACAGCACCAAAAAGAAGATAAAAACAAAGGTTAACATAATTCAGAAGCTCATTGGTAAATGATGGAGATGGGATGGGATGCATGCACACTTTAAGCATCTGTACAAGCCCTGGTTTTGTCATCAGCGGAATGTTGCATACCAGTTTGGTGCAATAACTCCACACCAATCTCACTGACATTGAAATCAATGCTTCACTCAAGATTATTAATGTGTCTCTCAAATCAATGCCAATATCTTGGCTTCCGACTTAGGTAGGCATCATGGCAGTCTACATCAGGTGAGATACTGCTGTGGTCCAGAAGTACAATACGATCCTGGCTGCTCATTCCAGAGCTACTTATACATCAATTCATTGCCGCTCACCTGACTCAAAACCAGGAAGTATTCCTGGAGCCATGCGTCAGCGCTACAAGCCAATGGAAAGAACACCCACATTCATTAGCTTGAATGGTAGGCCTCTTGTGACATTTCTAACAAAGACCTGATTGAAGGTCCAACTAAAGAAATCCAATAATTTTTCCTTCCCGATTGGCAGTGCAGTGCTTATAACCACATTAAAAACAATGTGCCAAAGGTGTGGGTATTTCCCCCGCAAATGGAAAAATCAACGAACCACCAAATTGTAATCGTGGTGAGGTACAAACTACGTGACACATCATGGACACTTGCCCAATTCACACTTACAGTGGTGATACAAGGGGGATCCACCTAGCTAACCCAGAAGCATTAAAACAGCTTTTGGATTTTAAAATTAAATTATAATCCCAGCACACTGCTTTTCAATTGCCAGATGAAAGAAGAGACTCTTGACAGAGGACAGAATTCAGAGGCTGCCATTAACTATTCCATCCCCCTTTTTTGGTTTGAACTCATATGCAAGTAAAATAACAGCGACCAAAAGCTAGCACAAAAAATAATGCCAATTAATGGAATATACAACTAGAGAGACATCTCAGTCGAGAGAGGATCTGAACATATGACAGATGAGGGGGTTATTTTGACTCCTATAGGACCTCAGTAATTATCATCTCCAATCCTGATGACTTCCTGATTCACAGGAACAAGTCTTGTTCCCAGTTAGTTCCTTCTGCAGTGGCCATTGAGGTGTGTCTACCACATGGAGCCTGTGCTGATCATTGTGCTTTTCATTTTCAATTCCTGGAGTGATGGGGAATTGATGGATTTAGGCACTTGGTAAAATTTTCATAAGTACCTATTCGCAACTTTAAAAATCTGACCCTAAGCTCCTTTTGCCCATCTGAACATCATAAAGCATTAGGAGGTGTGTTATGATATTAACTGCTTTTCTTTTTATCAAGGTCTTTGCTCTTTGAATTGATTTTTCTGTTAAACCATTTGAATTTGCATCTTAAGGACTTGATGTGGTATGCTTGAATGGATAAATCACTGAAAAAATGGCTGAAATTAGTCATGTGTGAATTCTGGGCCAATTTTTGTTAGTAACTTGTTTGTAATCCTTTGGCCCTGGTCAACACTAGGGAGTTATCTTAAAATAAACCCCCTTATTTCGAAATAACAAGTGGAGCGTCCACACTACCAAGCCCATTATTTCAAAATAGGGTGTTGGTTCTTTCGAAATAACTTCTGCTTTCCATGAGTAATGCTTATTTCAAAATAGTTATTTTGAAATAGGGGTAGTGTGGATGCTCCACTGCTGCTATATCAAAGTAACTATCCCGCAGTCATTCAAAATAATTACCACCCAGTGCTTTGTGGGGCTCTACGTTGAGGTAGTGTGTCCACATTAAAGGTGTGTCTACACTACACAACAGCTCAAAATAAGATATACAATTTGAGCTACTCAAATTACGTATCTTATTTTGATCTTATTTCAAAATAGCTTATTTTGTAATTTGGCGCTGTCTACACAGTGCCAAATTTCTAAATAACCTGCTATTCTGAAACATCCCTTACTCCTCATAGAATGAGGTTTACAAGGATCTTGGAATAGCGAGCCTGTTATATTTTGAAATAACGGGCTTGCTGTGAAGACTCTGGATAGCTATTTTGGGATACTCTGTTATCCTGAAATAGCATTGCAGCATAGACATAGGATAAAGGAGACCGCCTCGGACTAATTTCAAGGCTTCCCTGTAGTGCTTTTTTGAAATAGTTATTTTGGGAGTTATTGTTTGAAATAAATTATTTCAAAATAATTTCCTAGGGTAGACATGCCCTTGATGAGTATGCAATGTTATTACACTAATCTGTTGTACAACTGTAACATTTTAGCTAAAATTAGAATAGTGATCTATAGGACTCTACCAAATTCATGGTCATCGAATGTGTCACAAACCATGAAATCTGGTTTCCCCCTATGAAATCTGGTCTTTTATGTGCTTTACAGACTTCATGGGGGAGTCCAGCACTTCTAAAATTGAGGATTCTGTCCCCAAAGTGAGTTGATGGGGAGGTCGCAAGGTTATTTTTGGGGAGGGTGTGGTGTTGCCATCCTTATTTCTGTGCTTCTTTCAGAGTTGGGTGGCTGGTAACCAATGGCTCAGGGCTGAAGGCAGCCCTGCAGAAACAAGGGGAGCCATCCTTGCAACCTCTCCCCCCCTCCCCCCCCACAACCCTACAATTACAACACTGTGAAATTTCAGATTTAAATATCTGAAATTATGAAATTTATGATTTTTAAAATCCTATGACTGCGACAGTGGCCACAATGGACCATGAATTTGGTAGGGCTCTAGTGATCTACTAACAAACGATAATCTTTTGCTTTTGGATTCAAATAAATCAGCACCATTCTTGGGCCAAGGGCAATCAGGAAGTACACATGGCTTCAGTGTTTCTATTGAATTCTGTTTCCTCTATTTATTTAAACACTCCTCCTTGGCCAAAGCAAAATATCTAGGGCCTCCTTCATATACTTAATAACACTGTACTCAGAAGGCATTGTGAATTATGCTCAGCATTTCTAACCTCACACTTGGAAGTAACTGGGTCTTTCTAGGAAAAGCTTCTCAACTTTTTGGGTCATTTTGTGTGTTTCATTTGATCTTGTCGTATTTTGTTTTGAAAATGAGTGATTGCACACAACAAAGTAAGTCACAAACTGGATCAAGTCCAAGACAGTACTATATATACAGTTGGTGTTTAAAAGGGCCAGTTTCACAAAGATGAAAACAATCTGCCAAATCAGTTGGGAGAAAGAATTTGAACATAAACATGAATGAATGAGAACTGGGAACTATTTAATATCATTTTACTAAATGCCCCAAAAATCTACCCTCATGAGGGAAAGCAGCACTGTTTTTTCATTTCTACCTGAAATGCTTTTATGAGCCAAATTCTAGTACTGTGCCTTTACTCACAAACAGTAGCACTGAGCTCCATGCTATTTCTAAAGTAAGAAGCTACTTCAAGTGAGTAAAAGGATCAAAACCTGGCTCTTAAAAAGCAAGTTTTTTTTTAAATCTAGCTCACAATTTTGTCTAGTATTTATAATCCTCAGAACTACTCAATGTATTTCATGCTACTGGCTGTAGCCCTTGTCGTATCAAACAAGCTAACATCTCAACTTCAGTGTTGCTGAAATGCTGAAACTAAAGAAAATGGAACCAAATCATCAGAAAAGGTTTCCAAAAGAGCAAAACTTGACAGATCTGACAGACTAGTGGGTACATTTTAATTTCATCTTGAGAAAATAGAAATCCCTTAAAAAAAAAGTGGGAGGGAGAAGAAATTTAAAAGAGCACCGCCTAATTCAGCAGCTAACTCAGAGTAAGAAGCTCTGCATGTGTGTTGGACGGGGAGGGGGGGGTGAGACACAGAGCAAGCGAGTGAGTGTAATGTGCCTTTCAAAGTGCTGGGAGCTTGATGGGAATGTTTGATTAGCTCCACTCAGAAAAAAAAAAGTGTCCAGGCCTCCTTTTCCTGCTTGTTTCTGATTCTTTAGAATAACGTTGACTGGACTTTGTGGTGCAGAAAAACTTGGGAAAAAATACCGCCTTCATACTGTGAGGAGAAAAGGAAATAGAAAGTCACTCACCTCAAGCAAGGTAATTGTGGTGCTATTCCTATGCTCTATAGCTGTGATTATGGGAAGAGGGAGTTTGTTTTTTCAATGTCTAATTAAATACTTTTTACCATCAGGATGCTGCAGAGTCTTTTTGTCTAAATTTTTACACTGGATGCATGTGACAAAAATTCCTAAGGGGAAACAGAATCTATACAATGAAATTATTCTGTCTGTCATATATACCTTAGAAATTGTTTATTAAATCATTAAGTCCTTACTGTTAAACTGTATACACATGCAGCCTTAGCAATAAAGGTTTAATCATTTCATTAAATAGATGTGTATAATTATGCACCTGTGTGCATACCCATCTAGATCAAGTTGAAAGAGACTGAAAATTGTGTAGTGTTCTTTGTATACTCCTTTTCAACTAGCTGAGCATTTTTCTCTGCACTCAGTAATGTGTGCATAACTTGTGCACAGGAAGTATGAGTGGTATCATTAATTAACCTTTAAGAACACAAATCATTGTGATACTATATTTTTAAATTAAATGATTTCACTGCAGCCGATAGCACCAAATTCCCTGATAGATATAGATGTGTGTACTGTAGAGTTGCTGCATTGTACATATATTTTGATGGTGAATGCTTGCTCTGCTGGTGAGACTCTAAAACTGAATAGCATTACTGAGCCTGCTGCAGCTGCTGTGATCCGCACAAAGAGATTGGGGTCTTGATAAGTCTTTAAAATGTGATTTGTGTCAGACCAGTACAAACACGAACCAAATGCCCCAAAGAAATATTTCACAGGGAGAGTTCTCGAAGAGTTAGTCAATATATGCTTCTAGAAGTTTATGGCAACTGCGCCACTTTCAGAGCCAAAAAGGAATTACAGATTCTCTTTGAGGCAGATTTCTTTTCCACTACCTTAACTTTAGAAATATAACTAATCACCTGTGGCAAAAAAAACCCAACATATCCTAGATAAAATGGTAAAGATTTATAGATATGTTACACTGTAGTATATCAAGAACTAGAGCAAAAAAGGCCTAAGATTTTCAAACAGAGTTCTATGGTACACTTTGCTAGATTAAATTACATTTATATGGAATTTACATTACATTAAATTACATCCTGCATTTTACTAGTCAAGCTGCTTGTCTATTTTTATTTTCTTTGCATAAAGGCTCAGCGCCTACAGTCTGTATTCAGATCTGTGAGTGGAGTTAAAGGGCTGTAGGAGCTGACCTTTAATACGGTGTGAACAGAAGTAAAGAATTCACCACATAATAATCTAATCTAATTTTCTCAGTATTCAATTAACATCTGATTTCAAAGGGACTTGTTTCTTCTCCAGTTTTATCTGATCTAGCTAATTGCTTGGCAAGCTTCATATCACCTGTGGTGAAAGATTACACATTCTGTCTTTTTATGATTCAAAAGCAAGAACAATTCTACAATTATTTTTCAAGTCTCAATCGTAATATAATTCAAATTTCATCTTTTTGCCTTCTCGATGAATAGCTTTCTTTGCTTAGTTTTTGCTCTATGTAAAGATGGTCATTTTGCTTTTAATGGGAGAGATTGCTGTAAGAGGTCTGAAATTATCTGCATGAAGTCATATAAAAGAACACCGTTGCCATTTATTATTTCTATCCATTACTCATGAGGATGCATTGTTTTTTGTGCTAAAAGCAACCCTGGAATTTATATAAAATTCTTTTAAATGCTTGATTGTAGCTGGTCCTTTAGAGGTGCTAAGAAGAGAGGTAGTTTTAATTCCCTCAGTCTCCCTAGCCTGTATGCTTCAAAAACTCTCTGAGAGAGAAAGCATGATCCACTGGGGAAGGTGCTAATTCCTTTCAATTCCTGCTCAGCCACAGATTGGTGAAATCATGGTCCCACGGAAGTCAGTGGTAAAATTAGTCTCTCTGTGACTCATTCCCATACTTTTGGGGGCCCCACAGCAGCTACCTTAACTGTCCTATGAATGGCAGGGACCTGGGAGATTACGGGGGACCTGGCGGAGAGCAGCAGCAGGGGTCACCTCCCCCATACTCACCACACAGGCGATGGGAGCCAGAGCAGTCCAGCAGCCTGTTCCACCCTGCTGTGCTCAGTTTGTCGGTGGCAGTGGGAGGCAGAGAGCTGTGGCCCTAGGGCACTCTGCTTCCCACCACTGTGGAGAAGCACAGTGCAGAAGGCCAGGAGGGTTGGGGCAGAGAAGACTACCAGGCCACTCTATTCCTGCTGCTGCACGGTGAGTGGAGGAATAGGCAACTCCTGCTGCCACCATGTCAGATCCCCATAATTCTCCAGGCGAAGGGGGTGAAGCAGGGGTGGGGTTTGGAAAAGGGATAGAAGGGGGTGGAGCCAGCAGTGGAGGAGTTTCCTCAGGCCCCATTCCCCTTTTGGAACAGCCCTATTCATTCCCTGCCTGTACAATAGGGCTCTTATTATTACCCTACCCCCAAACATAGGGGCCAGCTCCATGATTTCCATGGCTGGAGCACCCACAAAAAATTAGTAGGTATTTAGCACCCACTGGCACCTAGCCCCTCCCCTGCCCCACAGTGCCTCCTGTCCACTGGCAACCCCACTGTACAACTCCTCCTCCTGCCTCCCAGCGACCCCTGCCCACCATGATCAGCTGTTTCCAGGTGTGTAGGAGGCCCTAGGAGGGAGGTGGAGGAGCAGAGATGGGGCGCACTGAGGAAGGGGGCAGAAAGAGGCAAGAAAGAGCAGAGTGGGGGAGGAGGAGGCAGGGCAGGGTTGGGGCATGGAATGGAGCAAGGGATGGAAGAGGTGGGGTTCGAGGCTTGGGGAGGGGGTCAGATGGGGCAGGCCCTGCCGCAGAGCAGGGGGTTGTCTAACGACATACGAATTGTGAGGTGCTCTTGGTCACGATGGCCATATGAGTGCCTGAGAACGTGCCTACATATCCCAATTGATCTAATAATGAGTCCTAGCTAAGAAAAGGTCCTACTGTTTCTTCCCTGAGCTGGAGCATTTATGCAGTAAGTGATAAGGTCATAGACCTGCTGGCCCTGAGAGCCCAAGGAAGTTTTCTGGCTGTGTAAGGATTCTGAATCTGCCAGAATTCCTTCCAGGGCCCCTCCACTGTGGGCTGTGGTTTGAAAGTTACATTCTGTCCCTAAGAATTCAGGGCTGGATTACCAGCTAAGCACAGCTGGCTGCCTCACATCTATTTCCCTCCCAAACTGAAAAACACGTACAGCTCTCTAAATTCTGCCTCAGGTGCTCATCACTGCTGCATGTCTTTCATTGGTATGTGGTGGTGGTGAGGGAATATGAACCAATAAAAAGATCCAAGAAGTCAAAAGGTAAAATGAAGAGCTTTTTTAAAAGGATAAAACTTTGATCCAAGGCCTCTGGATATTTGGGAATAATAGTGGTGCCATAGAGTGTTGATATGGTAACTCCATGGGAAGCTAATGAAAGTCTAGGCCTAAACTCTCTTCTAAATGCTTATACATGAGTAGTGCGTTATGCCCAGGGTCACCGATGGGAAGCAAAGAGGCAGTTGTCCTGAAGCCCAGCAATTTAAAAGGCCTCCAGGCTCGGGGCTGCCGTCACCGGCCAGAGCTCCAGGCCTTTTTGATCACTACAGAGCCCCACACAGCTCAGCCTGGGTGGCTCTGAAGGCTGGTTGAGGGAGGTATGGTGCTGTCTGGCTGGCATTAAGGGCTGGCTGCCCCTAGCACTTTCCTTCCTGAGGGGCCTGGAACCAAGATCCATCTACCCTCACAGTGCACAGGGCCCAGCAAAGTCTGTGACCAGCCCTGGTTATGCCATGCTTAGTTACATTTTTAGTAAACACTGCTCAGCGTAAGTGGAATAGAATTGGCCATGATTTTGAACAAAATACTGCCTGGTTTTGTTGCCATTGGGATAAGAGAGGATATAATTTTCTGTCGTCTAATAAATGCTCCAGCTGAGGCCTAATCAGTGCAATGTAGACCGGAAGAATTACTTTGTGGCTACGTCTGGACTGGCATGATTTTCCGCAAATGCTTTTAACGGAAAAGTTTTTCCGTTAAAAGCATTTGCCGAAAAGAGCATCTAGATTGGCATGGCCGCTTTTCCGCAAAAGCACTTTTTGCGGAAAAGCATCCATGCCAATCTAGACGCAGTTTTGCACAAGAAAGCCCTGATTGCCATTTTAGCCATCGGGGCTTTTTTGTGCAAAACAGTTTTTAGCTGTCTACACTGGCCCTCTTGCGCAAAAACAATTCCGGAAAAGGACTTTTGCCCGAACAGGAACGTCAAAGCATTTGCGCAAGAAACACTGATTTCAGACAGTAGAACATCAGTGCTTTTGCGCAAAATCAAGCAGCCAGTGTAGACAGCTGGTAAGTTTTTGCGCAAAAGCAAGTGCTTTTGTGGAAAAACTTGCCAGTCTAGACGCAGCCTGCATGTCATGCTTACAATACTCCTGCTAATACATCTGAGAATTATGTTTAGGTTTGGTTTGGGGTATTTTTGCAGTGTTACACTTTTGGCTCATACTTAGCTTGTGGTCCACTATGATCCCCATAACCCTTTCAGCAGCACTCCTTCCTCAGTAGTCATTTCCCATTTTGTATGTGCACATGCGGTTCTATAACCTGAGATTTAATTTTGGTTAATCTCAGAATACTACAGTACCAGTGCTTTGGTAACACTATTCAAATTCCACAAAACCTCTCTCATTCCTGTGCCATTCCACACTATTCCAAAGACATTCTGAGTGGAGCTCCTCACTGTGACAATTTACTTCCACCACATGCAGAACCTTGAAACTCTGAGACATAATGGTTTGAAATATACCCATTGAGACAACCCTAAAGGAAAGTCTCACAAGGAGCTTTGAAGGGGCTGAGATTTTCAGTAGGATTAGAGTTAAGAGCTGGGTAAAAAAAAAAAAAAAAAAATCCTATGAAAAATTTCAAAATGAGGTGAAAAATGTTCTTTGAAATGGTCTGAAATATGTTTCGATTTTTTTTGTCCCCCTCCCATTCCTTTACCTGGATAAAGGAAGGAAGGAAAGTTCTGACTAAAAAGAACATTTCATTTCATTTCATTTCAAAGAGCTATTTTTCATTTAAAATGTTTCAATGAAAACACTTTGTCTGATTGTAGTTTTCACTTCCACTCAGTTGACAAATCCCCTATTTCATATTCAAAACTGAAAATGTTGATACAACTTCCACAGTTGTTCTCATAGATGTACTCATGTTTGATGGCCTTATTCAAATCTTGGACCTGCACACGTCATTGTCTTGGTTGTGCTATCATGACCATACTGTTAATGTGTTACGGGTGATTCTGTCTGTGTCTGCTCAGAGAGAGACATCAAATTTTATCCAGTCAATTTCAGCTTTTTTTAAAATCTCTAGGGGTAATGGAACTTTCCATGATACATAGATTTTTGGTGGTGCATTGAAATCTATGTCAATATGATGAATTATTCCCTTAATGCATCGGATTCCATTTCTTCAAACGCTTTACACATTTTCTTCATCCTGGGAAGAGGGTCTTGTTTGATTAACTGCATTTACAGACTGTTCTTAAACCCTTAAATTTATAGTGGTGCTCTGTAACAATCTTGATGCTCTTACCTGGTTATTAGCTTCTTTTACAGAAAGTGTATCATTTCCAAGTGAAATTCTTATATGACTCAAAATATTCTTGACATTTCTAAGGGACAGGGGCTTTGTCTATCCACTTAAAGGTGTTTTGTATTCCTACTAGAATGTATTGTAGGTTTCCAGAGAGTCTGTATATATAGAAGTGGAGAATTTTACCTTCTCCAGTATTACTTGTTTACATGAAAATTTAGAATCAGTGAAACTGCTTACTCCATCTCTCTGCCAGATTCCCTTGGGTGTTCAGAAAACTTCAGTTGTTCTATTTTTGACCAATATGTAGTTTATTTCTGACACCATTTAATAAAGTTGCACAATAGATCAGAACCCACTGATCTCACTGGCTATTTTACAGCTATTTTATAGCTAACACCCAGTTGAGGTCAATGCATATACACAGTCCCCCAGCCCTACTCCATTCTGCACAATGCAGATCTTTCTAAGCACTGGGGAAAAAAGCACAGATGGAGTAGACAGGATGGCTTTGGCTTCCTCAGCTGTAGGATGCTGTTCTAGCAAAAAGGACTGCTAGGAAGAGATGGAGTCCAGCTGTCCAAAAAAGGGAAAAAACATCTTCACGCAGTGAAATGCCTACTTAGTAATGAGAGCTATAAACGAATAAGATTAATTATGATTAGATGTTTAAACACCACTGATATTAACAAGGGGGAAGAAACAGAAGCCAAAGTAGGGAAGGAACAGTTTCAAGAATATTTAGATAAGATAAATATATTCAAGTCGGCAAGGCCTGACAAAATTAGCCTTTAGGTATTTAAGGAAACATTAGCGATTATATTTGAGGACTCATGGAGGATGTCCTAAAGTACTGGAGACAGGTAAACATAGTACCTATCTATAAAAAGGGGAACCAAGAGGCCCTGGGGAATTATAGACTAATTAGTTTAACTATGATACCAGAAAAGATTCTGGAAAAATATAGCAATCAGGTTATAAGTACCTAGGATAACAGGGTGATAAGAAATAGACAACATGGGTTTGTCAAGAACAAACCATGCCAGACCAACCTAATTTCCATTTATTTATTTTTTGGAAGCTTTGTTGGCTTAGATTCTAGAGAATGATGGTGGTGGGGAGGACATTGTAAATCTCATGTATCTTAATTTTAGTGATGCTATTGACACAATCCCAAGTGATGTTCTCTTAAGCAAGCTAAGGAAATGTGGTCTAGATGAAATTACTATATAGGAGAGTGCATAGCTGGTTGAAATACCAACTCAATGAGAAGTTATCCACAGGTCACTGTCAAACTGGCAGGGCATATCAAGTAAGGTGCTGCAGGGGTCAGTCCAAAAATCTGGTAGAGTGCAACAGTTTGACTAAGGGCTGGGAAAACAGTGTGGAGAGTATGCTTATAAAATTTGCTTTGGACTCCAACCTGGGAGGAGGTGCAAGCCCTTTAGAAGACAGGATTAGAATTTAATATGACCTTGACAAACTGGAGAACTAGTCTGAAACAGTAAGAAGAAAGTCAATAAAAACAAATGCAAAGTACTACACGTAGGAAGGAAATGTCAAATGCAAAGCTACAAAATGAGGAATAGCTGATTAGGCATTTGTACTGTTAAAATGGACTTGGGTGTTATAGTGGATCACAGACAGAGTATAAACCAACAAGGAGATGATATTGTGAAAAAAGGCTAATATCTTTCAGAGGTTTACTAAACAGAGTATCATATGCAAGATGTGGAAGGTAATTGTCCCACTGTTTTAGCAATAGGGAGGCCTCAGCTGGTGTGCCATGCAGAACTGGACACACTACAGCTTCTCAAAGTCATGAACAAGCTGGAAAGAGTGTGCAGAGGAGAGCAACAAAAATGATAAAGCACAAAACGCCTGCTCTCTGAGGAAAGGGTTAGAAAGTTGGGTGTTTACTTTTGAAAAAGTCTCTTAAAAATAAGACTGAGGTAGACCCAATAACAGTCTTCAACTATGCTTTGGGCTGTCATGCAAAGGGTGGTGATCAATTGCACTCCAGACCTGCTGAAGATAAGGCAAGTAGTAATAGGCTTAATCTGCAGCAAGGGAGATTTCAATTAAATGTTAGGGAAAACTTTCTAACTCTAAGAATAGTTAATTCTGGAATAGGTTCCCAAGGAAGATTGCAGAATCCCATCACTGGGGGGGGGTTTAAGAGTAAGTTAGACCAAATGCCTATCCGGGTTGAGCTAGGTACATTCCCCCTGCCTCAGTCCAAGTGGGACTTGAACATCTCTCCAGGTCCCTTCCAGCCCTGTATTTCTATGATATGACAAACTGCAGGCTGACAAAACACAAGGTTCTGTATCCCAGGCAAGCAGGTCTTCATTTCTACAGTGCTTGGAATCATGAGGCTACCTGTTTGTACCCTGAAATTCCAGGAGACATGGAATTTTGGGATGTCAAGTTCCAAACATGGTTGGACTATGCTACTATTCAGATTGTTGAAATTAACATGTAGAAAATTATATAGGGAAAACCAAATACCAGAATTGCCACAACTGTTTGTCAGGACACATGTTTAAAACCACGTTTCAATATCATGTCTATCCATATTAGGTTTAATTTTGCAAAACTGAGTTATGTGATTTTGGGGATTGGTTTGGGGCCAAAACTTTGCACCACAAGTTTCATGATTGGTATTCCTGATCCCTGACTAATTGCCCTTCTTCCTTGGAATAAGTATACGTCCACTTCTTGTTTTCAGGCACACACAGAGGGAAGGTACTTCATGCTGAATGCTCCTTCATTATACAGAAGCAGCAGACATTAAAAGTTCTTACTATGCAAAAAATAAATAAATCAGTAAATCACTATCATACTGATCCAGAGAGGTGTTATGAAACTGTAACTCCAGTCTGAGGTCAACAGCAGTCATGTGTGCTCAACCACTCTTAGAATTAGGCCCCTATAGCGACTGAAAGTACAGAAGGATGTGATCTGGTTTCTATTTTGCTGTTGATAATACTGCCAATATTAATCATATAACACTTTGAAAGCACTTAATGATCCTTAGATGAAGGATCTATAACTGCAAAGTATTATCACTAGACAGGTCTAGAGCTTGTGAGACATACAGCATGGAACTAAAAAAAAATGTATTCAGAAAGACGGAATTAGCATCAAGTTTGTGGCAGGAGACAGGTCACAAACTAAAGAGAGAGTAGAGAAGCAGCAGCAAAAAACATCCTTAAGCAAAATTCCATAGTCCATTCTTCAGAACGAGCCAACCCTGCGCTGATATCCAGGGCAGGGGCAAATGTGCACTATTCTGTTGCCAAACTATGTGCTTTCGTAGGGCCTAGACAAATACTGGTTTGTGTTCTGCTTCAGAACCAGCAGACAACACAGGTTAATTATCAATAAACCTTCTTCCCAGAGCTCCTCTGAATTCCTCCATGTTTCTGTTATACAAACAAAAACAAAAAAGCTCACAGAGAGAAATGGAAAAGCCCAAATGGAAATAATTCGATTAGTCTGGAAAGAAGTGTTCTTTCGGTATTCTATGTGGCTGTCAAAAAGAAAATAATTAAACTGTAGCAGCACAAATAAAATTGGGTTAAGTCTTAATTGTTGTGCTGAGTATTCCCATTTAGTGTAATTCTTCAGCATACACATTTTTAGCTTAGGTTTTTAAAATTGTTTTTAGTCTTCCATGAATTCCCCTCAGTCCACTCTGATTTGGTCGACGTCCTAGAATGCATTAATCGTCTGACGTCACATGACATCCCCATCAAGAAACCATTACTTGGCATTAATGGCATTGCTAATTACTGTCCTATTCCTATGCTAGGGCATCTCTGGATTCTTGTGGACTTCTATGAATTCCTGAACCTTGATCAGTCCAGTTTCTACCCTCCTATGTATGTTGCAATATTAATACCACCATCAGGAAGAGACATTGGTCAAATAGTAATTTCTGATTATTTTTACAGATAATCTCTCCTCTTGATCTAAGTATATAAGACCCATGTATCCATGTCAAGCAGAGAATAAATATCTCCTATTTTTCTAAACTTCTATGCAGGAAGATGTCAAGCTTTGTGTGGACATGTAAGAAAAATTCATAAAAATCATCCCTGAGGAGATGCACATTTTTTCAGGGAATCAGCACTTTTAGCAAATTCTTCACACTGAGACAAAAATATGTACCTTCAGGGAAAATCTGACAATATAGTAGTTTTAGGTTGCAGGCAACACAATACAATGTGCACTCTGCCCTTTTTTAATTTTGCATCCAACCTGAGAAAACATGTCTTGCACTTCAGACAGCCAGTTCAACTTGTTAGAACCGGCTTTTGAGTTGAAAATGGAAAACGTGCATTTTCCAAAAAGTAAAAGGGAGACCCATGGAGCCCATGAATTCATATATTGATCCACAGCCCTTAGTCACTGGTAAACTGCAGATACTTTCAGTTGCCTTATTTTGTCCCCCTTTGTCCTGAATTTGTAGTTAGAGTGGTGGTTGTGGTGGAGAATTAGCAGCAGCTGGCAGGTTCCCACAGTGGGACTAAGGGGTTGGATATGTATCAGGACTAGTTGTGGAAAAAACACCCCAAATCTCTACAACGTTTTAAATACCCGCATCACTCTGGCAGCAATTTATAGGGCCTAGGGCTCTGGATGCAGCCACTGCCACAGTAGTAGCAGCAGCAATGGCGTGGAGCCCAGGGCCCTTTTGAATTGCTGGGCCCTGACTCCCTTGTCCTCTCCACCTCATTGGTGGGCCTGCATAGGAGTGAGTAAAGAGCAGTGTGGAGAAGTTGACAGGAAAGTGATTAGCAATGGCAGGAGTGTCAACTGGCCTACATCGATAACCAAGACAGAGATGTTATCTGCCTACTATGGGGGAATGAAGGTGCATGTTTGTTGAGATTGAGGGAGGAGATCCTGAGCTAATCTAAGTCAGCAGATACTGTGGGTACGTCTACACCACAAGCCTCTTTTGAAAGCGATCGTCTAGACAGCCACAAGACTTTCAATATGACCTGCTTAACCAGTTGCTTATCCACCTCTCAACTTTCATATTAATCCCTAACTTTTCCAATTTAACCAATAATTCCCCATGTGGTACTGTATCAAATGCCTTACTAAAGTCGAGGTAGATTAGATCCACTGCATTTCCTTTATCTAAAAAATCTGTTACTTTCTCAAAAATGGAGATCAGGTTGGTTTGGCACGATCTACCTTTTGTAAAACCATGTTGTAATTTGTCCCAATTGCCATTAGCCTCAATGTCTCTAACTACTTTCTCCTTCAAAATTTTTTCCAGGATCTTACATACTACAGATGTCAAACTAACAGGCCTATAGTTACCCAGGTTGCTTTTTTTCCCTTTCTTAAAAATCGGAACTATATTAGCAATTCTCCAGTCAAATGGTACAACCCCTGAGTTTAGAGATTTATTAAAAAATTTTGCTAATGGACTTGCAAGTTCATGTGCCAGTTCCTTTAATATTCTTGGATGAAGATTATCTGGGCCCCCCCGATTTAATCCCATTAAGCTGTTCAAGTTTGGCTTTTACCTCAGATATGGTAATATCTACCTCCTTATCTTTAGTCCCATTTGTTAACTTACCATTATCCCTAAGCTCTTCATTAGCCTCATTAAAGACTGAAGCAAAGTATTTGTTCAAATATTGGGCCATTCCTAGATTATCCTTAACCTCCACTCCATCCTTAGTAATTAGCGGTCCTACTTCTTCTTTTTTTGTTTTTTTTTTCCTATTTATATGGCTATAAAACCTTTTACTATTGGTTTTAATTCCCTTTGCAAGGTCCAACTCTACCTGACTTTTAGCCTCTCACTTTATCCCTACATGCTCTAACCTCAATAAGGTAGCTTTCTTTACTGATCCCTCCCATTTTCCACTCCTTATATGCTTTCTGCTTTTTCTTAATCACCTCTCTGAGATGCTTGCTCATCCAGCTTGGTCTAACACACCTGCCTATAAATTTTTTCCCTTTTCTAGGGATACAGGCTTCTGACAGCTTCTGCAACTTTAACTTAAAATAATTCCAGGCCTCCTCCACTTTAAGATCCATAATTTCTTTAGTCCAATCAACTTCCCTAACTAATTTTCTTAATTTACTAAAGTTAGCTCTTTTGAAATCAAAACCCCTTGTCTCAGATTTATTTTTGTTTATCCTTCCATTTAATTTAAACTGAATTAGCTCATGATCACTCGAGCCAAGGTTGTCTCCTACAACCATTTCATCTATGAGGTCCTCGCTACTCACCAAAACCAAATCTAAAATAGCATCCCCCCTTGTTGGTTCAGCAACTACTTGATGAAGGAATTCATCAGCTATCACATCTAGGAAAATCTGAGCCCTATTATTATTACTAGCACTTGTTCTCCAGTCTATATCTGGAAAGTTGAAATCTCCCATGATTACGCAGTTTCCATGAGTATTTACTTCATTAAAAACATTAAAAAGGTCTCTATCCATATCCAAATTGGATCCTGGTGGTCTATAACACACCCCAAGCACTATCCCAGGGGAGGATCTGATAGTTTTCTTCCCCAATGTGATTTTTGCCCAAACGGACTCTGTCTTCTCCATTCCATGAGATAGATCAATATTACAATCATTGTATTTTTATTTAGGGGCTGAGAGGGGCCAGGCAAAATGGGACTGAATATGAACAACACTGTAGTTTCACATACATTACCTTCCTTTGAAAAAACTCCAAAGAAAACAAAGCCTGATTTACCACTTGTGTTACTCCAGTTTGATGTTAGCTTAACACCATGGAGTTATAGCTGCATAAAATGAGTAATACAGGTTCAATGGGGTTTTTAGACTGATCCTAAAGTGCTGATTCTTATGTGTGTTTATTTTTAAATAGAGATTGCCTATCTCCTAGAACTGGAAGGGACCTTCAAAGGTCATTGAGTCCAGTCCAGTCCCCTACCTTCACAACAGGACCAAGTACCATCCCTGACAAATATTTGCTCCAAATGCCTAAATGGCCTCCACAAGGATTGAATTCACAACCCTGGGTTTAGCAGGCCAATGCTCAAACCACTGAGCTATCCCTCCCCCATTATTATTATATCTCCATTACCCCAGCTATTTTTAACTAAATACTAAATTCATATCTTCACACAAATATCTCTGAAGACCCAATTATACAATGGCTACGTCTACACTGGCCCCTTTTCCGGAAGGGGCATGTAAATTTCAGCAGTCGTCGTAGGGAAATCCGCGGGGGATTTAAATATCCCCCGCGGCATTTAAATAAAAATGTCCGCCGCTTTTTTCCGGCTTTTAAAAAAGCCGGAAAAGAGCGTCTAGACTGGCCCCGATCCTCCGGAAAAAGTGCCCTTTTCCGGAGGCTCTTATTCCTACTTTGAAGTTTATTCCTACTTTGAAGCTCTAGGAATAAGAGCCTCCGGAAAAGGGCACTTTTTCCGGAGGATCGGGGCCAGTCTAGACGCTCTTTTCCGGCTTTTTTAAAAGCCGGAAAAAAGCGGCGGACATTTTTATTTAAATGCCGCGGGGGATATTTAAATCCCCCGCGCATTTCCCTACGACGACTGCTGAAATTTACATGCCCCTTCCGGAAAAGGGGCCAGTGTAGACGTAGCCCCTATGTTTGTCAGGACTGCAGTTGATAACGGCATCTGCCATCCTGCAAAACCATCATAGCTACGTCGTCTGCCTGTTTGTGATGATGAATACCCAGAGTTGGTGTGATTGGGCCAAAGGAGGGTGTTTTCAGCACAGACTAAAAGTTGTGGCTGTGCCATGGTCTAAAAGAGAGGAGATATAGATAAAGTAGCTAGGTAGAGAAGCGATATGGGTGGGATCCTCAAGTCCACTACAGCGGCTTTGCACAACTCACATGGTAGAAAGAGAGCAGAAGAGGCCCAGCAGAGAATGTAAGGCTGGCAAAGCTGGCTGAGGCGACAGACCTCGTCTACTGCAGCCACATCCCCCTACCTCCCCTGTAAGGGTTATGTCGGGGAAGGAAGAGCTACGCAGGGGTCAGAAAGGTGATGAGAAGGGGGTCAAGCACTGCTATACCCACCTTCCACTGACATAACTTAAAGCCCTGCGGGCAGCCACCGCTAGGTTCCCAAGGGATGGTGCTGGCACCCTTGGAAGGAAAGAAGGACAAGGGGGCCCCTGAAGGTAGGGAGGCTCCTCCAATGGCACAATGCATAAATTACCTGCCTTGAGAGTGGCTTAGGGCATTCACCTGGGGAGTGGAGGGACTCAAACCCACCACCTTGCACTTCCCAAATAAATGCCCTATCAAGCTTTGCTACATCCACCTTCCATTGACAGTTCTTCTAACTAAGCTGTACTGAGTTGGAGTGATGCAGGCTCAGGAAGCCACAACCAGCTGCCTAAGGCTATGTTTGCACAGCAGCGTTATTTCAGAATAACACCAGTTATTCCGAAATAACATAGTGCGCATCTACACAGCACACCTATTATTTGGAAATAAATGCGAAATAACAGGCTTCTTACTCCATTGTATGAGGCATAAGGGAAGTCGGGGGAAGGGTGCTCTATTTCAAAATAAGTGCTGTGCAGACAGCACCAAAAGTCGAAAGAAGCTATATCGACTTAAGCTACTCAATTAGCATAGCTCAAGCGGCATTGCTTATTCTGAGGTTAGGCCAGCTGTGTAGACGTGCCCTGATAGCCCCTGTTCAGGTTAAGTAAGTGAGGAATACTGAGCTTACATAAGAGTTGGGGAATTAGGTCCTGAGGCTACGTCTACACTGCAGGTTTTTTGTGGAAGAGGAAATGCAAATGGAGTGCTCATTTGCATATCTCACACTCTCATTGGCATATCTTCTTCTGATCCTTTTTGTGGAAGAGATTTTTGCAATTTGTTGGAAAAACCCCGCTTTGCGCAAGTTCCCTTATTTCCTCAAAAAAATTAGGTTTACAGGCTCTTGTGCAAAAGGGTTTTTGTCCGACAAATGGCCCCATCTACACAGGGCATTTTATCGCAAAAACCTCTTTTGCAAAAAGTATCGGAAGAAGATATGCAAATGAGAGCGTGAGATATGCAAATAAGCACTCTATTTTCATTTCCTCTTCCACAAAAAACCCACAGTATAGACATAGGCATTGCAACACTCAGGCTATGTCAGGTATATTGTATTCGGAGGTGAAAGTGGGCCAGTACAGCATATTGGTAAGAAAGTAGCCACAGGTACGGGCTGGTACCCATCCGATACATCAGCACTTTAAAGACTGCACCAGTAGGCCCAGTGATGGGGCTGGCAAAAAAGGCAGCTGCCCCAGATCCCCCCCAGCCCTTTAAATCACCTCCAGTGTCCAAGGGGGGGAGGAGGTTTCCTACTTTGCGCTGATGTAATCCTGTTTTCAAACAAGACTACATTCATACAAACCTTTCAGTTGGTGTCAGTGGGGTCCCCACAGGACAGAGACTCTGCGACTCCCAGCCTCCTAGGCCACCGTGTGCCACCACAGAAACAAACTCTATCTTCCAGGACCGCACTGAGTGACGGGACTAATGTGCCATCTGTAGTCAGGGGAAGAAAAGTAAAGGGATATGCCCTGACGGAATTCGGAGAAGCAACTAGATCTCCTACGTTTCATTTTGGTACCTTTTCCATGGATTCATGCTGCCTTTTCCTGTTAAGGAAGATTTAACATTTCCCCCTCTTGGCGTCCATTCAAATTCTTATTATAGTAAATGGAATAATCATAAGGGAGTCTGCTTCACACAGCCATAAAGAGGACTTCTGGATTTGGCCTGTAGATTGTTAGTAAGTCAATTCTAACACTTTTTTTGCTTCATTTAAAAGAAGAAGACATTGAGCGACATCTGGATTTGAGCCTTATTAAGCTATCCAGGAAATGAGTGAGCTGGGTGGCATTTTGGAAGGTCCAACCCAGAAGGTCTCTGGCCTTTTCTTTTAGGTGCCCCATTTTCTTTTCTGTCTCAAGCTCCTGTAAGTGAAGTGACAATGTGAGCAAGTATAGAGACAGTTGTACCCCAGAATGACCATAGGGGGCAGCAAGTGACTCAGCCTTGAGGAGCAGCTGCAAGCAGGGCTGTGTGGTCCCCCCAACTTCAGGCCAGCCCCTGGGGAGTAGCTGGCAGCCGGGCTGCGTGACCCCCTGCCTCCTCCCCTCAGCCTTCCCATATCTCCTCATCCCCTACCCTGACTCCTGCATCCCTACTCCTACCCCTGAGCCCCTCCTCACCCCCTGACACCTGCACCTCCCACACCCCCAGCCTCCTGCAATGAAGGACCCAAGCAACACAAGGTAAATCTTCTTGTATTTTATCTTGACCTTTTATTGGCATCTTGACCTTCTATAAAGCCCTTTGAGACAGCTGCTATATGAAAGTGCTTCCACAAACAAATGGACAAAATTAATAGAAACGTTTCCTGTGGGGCACATCTTATGTTCCTAAATGGATGTGCTGATTTTAGGTCCTTGATTTCTGACAAAAGGTATTACTGTGCATATATGTGCAAAGAGGAACTCTCTTTGTTGGGGTCATGTTCTGAAATGCCTTATTCTTGCACAGACTATTTTCTGTCATCTCCTATGTTGCAAAATCTAATTTGCATATTTTATACAGCATGAGTGTGCACCATTGTTCTCTTTCTCAATAGGCTTGATGACATAGCAGTTTCTGCAACTCATAAGAAACAGCAGTAAACTTGGTTTAAAAATCTCTGAACAACTTTCACCAGGGTGGTTTGAGTTAAATAAACTATTCTCTATAGAAGAAATAAAACATATTTGGTATATGAATGGCTGAATTTTGGATAAAATAAGAATTGACCTTCACCTTCCCCCAGAGTAAAACCCACATCCATTTTTTAAATTGGCTCTTTCTTCGGTATTTTTGTTTCATGTTCATGTTTATATTCCTGTTCCCATTCTAGTCCACGTAGACTTGCGCTATGTCTATACTTCAGGGAAAAGTTGGAAAAAGATACGCACATTGCAAACTGCAATGTGCTTATCTTTTTCCACTTTTTTTCTGAAAGAGGTTTTTCCAAAATTTGGCCCATCTACATGGGGCCACATTTTGGAAAAAACTGTTTTGGAACATCCTTTATTCCTCTCACCAAGAGGAATACAGGGATGCCAAAAGAACATGTCCACTTTTTCGGAAACTGTTCTGAAAAAGTGGACGTGTTCCTTGGATGTGACAGAGCTTTTTTGGGATACCTCCAGTATCCCGAAAAAGCTCTGCAGTCTAAACATAGCCTTATATACTGCACTCATCATAGTATCTCAAGTGCTGGGTCTAACATCTGGTATGTGTGGTTTGTTTTTAAATCCTCTTCCCAATGCAAAGTAGGAACCTTTTAGTTTGTGCTAGCAAGGTCTACACGGGGCAGCTAGAGCACATGCTCTACAATTCATACACTCACCCCCTATAGACCAGATTGCAAGTGTCATGGAGACAAGCCTAAAAAAGTAAGAGTAAGAGTTAGTATAGTATTGTACACTCAGGTATTTCTCTGCTTTGCCTTCCACCATCCATAAAGTGGGGGTGATGACACTTGACCCTCCTTGTAAAGCATTTAAAGAACTCTGACTAAAAAAGTCTAACACATATGCTAATGATTATTAATGAATTCTTAGTATGTCTGGCTGCTGTGAAGGTTCTGAAAAAGTCCTAAACACATTTCTCTATCTAAAAACGAAATGAGGAGTTCAAGAAACATACTATTCACACAACAAATCTTGAAGAAAATAAAATGAAAAATGTATAGGATAGAGCTTACTTATATGTCAGAATATATGTTGTAATCTATTCATCTCAGAAATAATAGCTGAGTATAATTTAGACAAACTGTAATTTGAAAGAAGCATCAAATTAATTTTAACACTTGATGTGTGTATGCTTTGAAGAGTTAATTGCATTAGGCATCTATTTGGTGGCTTGCCTCAAATTCCAGAAAGCTAGCTGTTGTAACTAGGTACACCAAAATAAATGGTACCAGTGAAATAACTGCAGAAAGTGCACACTATCAGATTTGTAGTTACATCTTCAAGAGTTTTTGTGAGTAGGCTGTCCTCACTGTGGCTACTGTCTTGACTACTTTCCTCTTTCAACAGAGGAATGTAAATGAAGGACTTTGAAATTGCAAATTTCGCGCTTCATTTGCAGAATGGATTCCGATTGCTTTTTCAACAAAGGATTTTTCAGGAAAAAAACCCACGGTCTAGACGTGGTACTTTTGACAAAAGTCCTCCTCTGAAAGAACCCTAGCGCATGAAAAAATGGGGTTTACAAGTTCTTTCCAAAAAGGGGTTTTTTGTTGAAAGAACTGTGTATAGACTGCGGGTTTTTTTTCCAAAAAGTCCTTTGTCGAATAAGCGATCAGATCCATTATGCAAATGAAGCATGAAATTTGCAAATCAGCACTTTATTTGCAATTTCAAAGTCCTTCATTTACATTCCTCTGTCGAAAGAGGAATGTAGTCTAGACGTAGCCTAAGAGATCAGATTACTTGTACTGGACAGCTGAAATCTACAAGGCTGAAATAACTTGCCAAAAATGTGGTGTTTGGGAGAAAGTGGAAAAAGTGGAGGTCAAAACTAGTCGTAAGGGAATAATGCCCAATGTTAGAAGAGAATGAAGGAAAGCAGGAGAGGCATTGTTTAGGTAAAATAATTGTGATGCATAAATCTTTGTTTTTCATAAAAAGGTCCAAGTTTGCACACCCACACAAGTGATTTCATATGCTCAGGAAAGGCAACATGTAGGTTACAAATGCAACCCTGTAAATGGGACTTATTATGGTAAAATACAAAGCGTAGTCTCAATGTTCACACAAGGATCTGAGCCAATGGAGAAACCTTTTCTAAACGTGTAACTATTGAACAGAGAGCAATATTGAATTTTTAACAATATTGTGCTGCATTTCCCCCAATGCTCTAAAGAAAACAAAAAGTCTTGCAAATAGGCCCTGCATCTGCAATTGAAGCCACATGGGTTCAAGTAGGCCATACATATTGGCTGAATTGCAGGATCAGAGCATCTACCCAGGAAACAGAAAGACAAATCACTCTTTTATTTTGGGTTTTAGTGTTCTTTAAATGGATATAGCATTTAGCTCCAAAGCCAATGAGCACTCTAACAACCCATGGCCTAGTACACACACAAATGTTTTGCCAGCACAGGAAAAAAGGTTTTTTAAAAAGTTCTTTTGCTGCTATAGCTTATTATTTCACTTGGGAATTTCTATAAGCTATACTAGCAAAAGTTTGTGGGTTTTTTCCTCCTGTATAAATGAAACCTACATTAGCAGGATTTGCCAATTTAGATTACAGATACAATGATACCAGCAAACATTTTAACTATAGACAAAGCCTTCCAGCTGGTCTAGGAAGGAATAAAAACGTACCTTTTTGAAGGAGTCTTGATACTAGCAAATGCGTCTAGTGAACTTTGCTACTGAATGGCCTTAAATCTGAAGTCCCCACAATTTACTTGCTGTCTTTCAGCAGAAAAAGCACCATGTTCTAGGGTACATCTAGACTACAGAGTTTTGTCGACAGAAGTTTTGTCGACAGATACTGTTGACAAAGCTTCTGTCAACAAAGAGCATCTACACTACATTCAGTTCTGTCGACAAAGCAAGCTGCTTTCTCGATATGGCAGTGTAGACGCAAGGACAGTTTACATGCAATAACACCTTCTGTCGACAGAACTCTGTCGACAGAAAGCATTATGCCTCGTAAAATGAGGTTTACCAGCATCTACAAAACTGCTGAGTTCTGTCGACATTATGTCGACAGAACTCAGCGGTAGTGTAGACACAGGTATAGTTTTGTCGACAAAAGTCCACTTTTGTCGACAATACTCTGTAGTCTAGTCACACCCCTAGAAAAGAATCTTGTTGCCAGTTGAACACATATCCATTAAACCTGCAAGAACAGCAAACATTCTGACTCTCCAGTGTGCTGCAAGGGCTGCCAGCCTTGTGGGAAAGCAAAACCTTTGTAAGACTCACAAGCATTCTCAAAACTCTTAACGAACCATTGAGTTGAATCCCAGTTTGAGGGGAGACAATGATTTCTGCCCTACCTCGTCCCTGCCAGCTTCACAAACATTCCATATTTGAACTGGAAATGCCCTCCACCTCCTAACAGAAAAAGAGAACATGGGACAGAAAAATCTTCTGGTCTAAATCAATAATAGCTAGAAAACTGTACACACAACTACTCCTAAATCATTTATCTTGAGGAAGATATTGGAAATTACGTACAATCCTAGTTTTAGCAAAACTTATTTTTTGCTATAACAGAGGGAATAAGAACTATGAAAAACAAAAACCATCACTGCTTTAGCCAGATTTCCTTTTCTTTAACTCAAACTGTCCTTGTCTGTTCACTGAGGGTGTGTCTAGACTACAGGGTTTTGTCGACAAAAGTGGACTTTTGCCGACAAAACTATACCTGCATCTACACTACCACTGAGTACTGTCGACAGAAATCAGCACTTTTGTTGATGGTGGTAAACCTCATTCTATGAGGAATAACACCTTTTGTTGACAGAGTTTTGTCGACAGAAGGTGTTATTGCATCTACACTGACCTTTGCATCTACACTCTCATGTCGAAAAAGCAGCTTGCTTTGTTGACAGAACTGGATGTAGTCTAGATATTCTTTGTCGACAGAGGCTTTGTCAACAGTATCTGTCGACAAAGCCTCTGTCGACAAAAGCCTGTAGTCTAGATGTACGCTGACTTTAGCATTTTATCAGACAGGACAATCAGCTAGTACTGGAATCTCTCAACACAAACAAAAAAGCCAATATAGGAGTTTTGCCCATATGCCAACTTCAGCTTTTGCTAATATAATTTTATCATTCCATACATATCCTAACTTGGCAAAAATACAACATGATATCGAATCCTGACTGGACAAGCATCTACAGACACCCAAACTCCCTGTGAATTTTGGCTTAAATTCCCACCAGTGGTTTTAAGTGCTTCAGATTTTAGGTACCCGACCTAAGATCACTCCTCATCAATCAGAAATTTTGACCCAAAAACATCAGTGGCAACACCTCAACACATTTAATGGTGAGTTACTGGGGGCTTGACAGTGCTTGGAATCTCTCCCCAGGTATTTCTCCTGGGACTAGAATGAAGGAATGGAATGCCAAGTGATACCGTGAGAATGGGAAGAGCTATTGTCTAGGTATCTTGCTGTTGGTGCATTTGGAAGGACTGATTTGGTGTTGGATGAAGCCATGACTGCTTTAAGATGATCTGATCTGGATCTCTCAAGTCTCACTGTGCTGGAACTCCCTGTGATTTCCATTTCCTTTGTCAGATTCACAGTAGAAGTATGAGCAATATTCTGAATGGTTAGGAAGTGTTCTATGTAGGGACAGATTTAAGGGTCAGAGTGCAGTCAGCTTGGGCAGCATGAGGTCCAGTGGTCATATTTCCTCAGGCTTTTTTTAATATATATATTTTTAAAACACGCAATAAAACAAATACCACAGTCAAAGCAAAAATAGCTTCTTGCTCATGTTGCATTGACTTCTGTATCTCAAGTTATTGGAACCTCACACGCAATGATATTTTTCCTTGACAATTTGTTCTATGATTCTGTTACTGGCCAGCTCCAACCTTGCAGTCTCCTTTCTCACAATCGTAAGGAGTGCAAGATCACTCAGCCATGTCTGTAGCTGTGTTGAATACTTGTAGATTTTCCACATTTTAAAGTGTCCATTGTACATTTTGCACTAGCTACTCCAATTGGCATGGTCATGAAGAATTTCCATTTCTAATCATCATCAAGAGATTCCGACATTCTGAAATTCAAATAGCTCTGGACCCCATGTGACAAAATGAACATCTCAGCCTCCTTTATAAAGCCATACATCTTGAAAGAATCTTGTGAACCAAGTAAAAAAAAAAAACCAAGTGTTTTCATATGATTTTATTTTGAAGTTGCCTGGGATGGAGGAAACCAAATAGAATAGATACTTCTTGAAATCTCTCTCCGAGATTTTAGCTCTACAAATATATTGATACTTCGAATATTTTCTTGGCTTGTAATACAGAATCATTTAGTAATTCATCATCCATGTGGTGCACACTTCTCTTGCCGTATCTTGGATTGTTTTCGAAAACCCATTGCTTTCATCTGTTTTGAAATTCTATTACAATTTCCTCATATTTTTCTTCTGGTGTGAATTTCCTGAACTCATGCACTTTGCTCTCAAATGTCTGGAGGACTTGGAGAAGGTCAATTTTCTTTGACAAAGATTCTGAAGGCTGCCACCATGTTAGCTAAGATTGGATGCCGCCATAGTAGATTGAAGTAGAACATCCAAGCCATGAAAGAGAGGTTGCTTTACCAAAACAGACTTTGATACTATGACATTTCATGAGCTGTAGAGCTGCCACATGTGCCTGCACCAGTGTTCCCTCTAAGCTGCAGGGCAGCACAGCTTCACAGGTGATTAATCAGCTTCATCCAATCAGTCAGCTGATTAATCACCTGTGAATCTGGGCTGCCACACAGCTCAGAGAGAACACTGGTGCATGTTGTGTTATGCCCCCATGAACAGAAATATTGTTCCAGTCACTGTGAACCATTTTTTTCAAAATTCTATGTCCCCAAAAGCATGACAGCATGTATAATCTGAAAGATGTGAGTGTGTTAGGCCACTTAACATGTAACTTTGTGTGTGGTGCACTTTTCATTTTATCAAAGGAGCATGAAAAATGGCAGTTTGTAGGGGAAACAATGCAACTGTCCTTTCGGCCTATCATTTTCAGTGGCTGGCAGGTTCCAATCTGTACAAGCATTCACAATTGCTCAAAGGATAAAACTGAATCTTGAAAGCAAATTTTATCGGATGGGAATATCAAACATATATCAGCAGGAAGACAGTTTTGGCCTGCTCCGTGGTTAACCTATTCATCTGCATGGCCCCTGGTTTTGCTTCTTTCAAGTTCATCTACAGAATTTGGGTTTTTTCCCCCGTTTATTTATTGGTTGGTCGGTTGGTTTGAAAATCATCTATGAGCTCTTTGGATTCATGAATTCATCTATAGGGTCTTCAGTTGTACTGGTTGCAAGCCAATTTCTCTGGAATTAAATACTTACCGTGCAACTTCAGTGGACTGCACAAATTGTTTTCCTCGCAAACCTTGGCACAATGACAGATTCATGTTTGCTAAATTGAGAAGCTGCTCTTGACTTTCTGCTTCAGACTGCAGGAGCTGATCAGGAAGGTTACAGAATGATAGTTTCTGGTTCTCAGAGGCAGTTTGTAATAAATCTTGTTTCTTTTTTTTCTAAATTCAGACTTGTACTTGTATTTATGGTTTTCATTTTCAGATTATCTTCCAGTACGAGTAGGTTGGAAGCAAAGGCATAAATCAAGTGTATTTTTTTTACTGCTTCATGTATCCGTTAGTTGTGACAATAACCCTAAAAGCAAGTTGAATATAGTGGAGATTGGCAGAACTACTGCATGGGGAGAGTGGGGAGAGGCTGGGAAGAGGTCTCAGGCATATTTCTCTGTGTCCCAAGGCACGAGTAGGCTACCGAAAAGCTACAATTCCCAACAGAAGTGCCTTCAACACAAGAGCCTGCCCAATGGCTGTGCCTCTGCAGGTTGGATTAGGAAATTTCCACTATCACCAGCCCATGCTAGACGTGCTCGAATGCAAAGTTTGTAAAGGCAGTGCAGGGTAGGTGAGTGGAGACACCCTGGAACGTCTATAAGAGTGGAGGTTGATGGACAGGGAATGTGTTAGACACAAGCAGCCCCTGTAACTGCATCAGCCCTCAGGCAGTACGGTGGCTGACTCAATTACTTGGGAAGGTGGGGCCCCAAAAACAAGATGGCAGTGGGCTAGCTGCTCAGGGACCCATGCACTTGAAGGCTCAGGGCTGCTTAGTCATACAACGTATGCCCAGTGAAGGCTCCTGCCATGATGTGTGCCTCAGTGGAACCTCTAGGAAGAAAAATCTGCTGGTCCTCAGTGCCCACGTTTGAATCTGCCCATGGAGAAGGCCTCCCAAATGGTGGCTCTACTATGAATTCTGATTAGCAGGACCACCAATGGCAGACCATTTTGGCCAGAAGCCCCTCCTTTCCCATTGCCTGGGCAAATACAAATGCTGACAGCAGAAACAGCCTGCTGCCCTTCCTAGAGACTGATTCTAGTTTGGAGAGGGGAAACACATGGATTTTGCACTCCTCAGCTATCAGTGGAATGGTAATCATGAACACTCAAAGAATGTCAAGCTCCTACAGCCTCTAGTGTGACCATATCTGGCACCTTGCTCATCTGACTGGGACTCTAACGTCACCTTTTTTACATTAAACAGTACAGGTGTGCTCAGATTCTGATTTATGGGATTCTCACATTTTATCACCATCAACCACTGGTGAGTCTCATACCTGGAGGGTTTTATCTAGTAATAGAAACCTTCAAACATTCCTAGTGTGAGTATGATTTGCATAATACTCTAAAAGGGAAGAGTCTTGTCCAAACATCTCAGATCTGCAAAGGTAGGACAGAAAATCTCTTAGGAAGGGGCAATCTCCTGATTCTAGTCTTGGTCAAAAACCAGAAATGAAGAACACTGCAGCACCTCAAAAATCGGTCACTAACATGTGAACAGTAGTAAGATTTTTTTTTCTGTCAGCTCTCTGTAAGGGAAATAAATCAACCTTTAAGACTGCAAGTATATAGCAGCTTCTGTCATGGCCTCCATTGCCGCTGGCTTTGGAAAAAAGTATCTAGGGTGAAATTTTGGCTGTGTTGAAGGAAGTGGCAAAACTCCCATTTACCTGGAAAGATTCCAAGAGTGAAATCCAGGCCTCATTCATCAAAGTCAAATTAGAAAGTGCTATATCAAGTAGACTATTAATACATTTCAAGTCTTTATAAAGCGTACCTTCTCAGTAAGAAGAGGATCCAGAATGCTAGGACTTCACAATACTTAGGGGGTGGTACACAGAACTACTTCTTCCTCCCCATCTCCCTCCCCTCCTCACCCCCAGTAGTCACTATACTACCTCTGAATGCAATGTGACAAGGCTGTTTTGTTTTCCTTTCTAGCGCATTTGACTGACCCTGCTGATTTTGTTGTTCTAGCCATGAAGGCATCAGTCTTTGCGACCTTTTTTGGTAAGTAAGTCCAGACTACATAAATACACATACTAACATGGTCCAGGACTGGGTCAATGACTTTGGAAAAGTCTCCATGTCGTGTGAGCAATGCATATCTGCATGATGCAGACATTGTGGGTTCAGTAGTGAATGGCAATGAAATGCCTGCAAAGAGGAAAAGCACTCACCTAGGAAAGATGTATCTGAGATCTGGACAAAATGATACAGTGAAAAATCTTTCTTACGATGACTTGAAAGTGATCTGATGTGATGCTTTAGTTCTCCAATCCAAGACAGTGGTTAGCGGCTTCCTGACTTCAGTTAGGTCTGCTACAGCTAGTAGGATTCCTAGCAGAAGATTTAGGAGAACCTTGAGAAGGTATAAAAGTCCTGGTTATGCCAGTTTCTTGATTACCCCTCCAAAGATTACATTTCATTAATAACATGCACTGACTGTTTGGCTGTATATAGGATGCAATAATTACAGTAGACTACACAATTATGCAAATGTCTAAATCTTAAAAGCCCCCACCAAGGAAGAACAATGTGTATTTCATGCTCTTACAATCTTCCCACTAACCATTTTTTCCCCCAAATCCAAAGAGGATGAGGACCTTCGACACAATCAAGATGATATTCAGGGAAAAGGGCTGCAAACACACCATCGTTTATCAGGATGGTCTTGCAAGAGAGATCTGCTCCTTTAGGGAACACAGAGAGGCACCAAGATATGGAGCTGACCTTACACAATCAGGCTACGTCAACACGGGCACCCTTTTCCGGAAATGCTTAAAACGGAACAGTTTTCCGTTATAAGTATTTCCGGGAAAAGCGCGTCTACATTGGCAGGATGCTTTTCCGGAAAAGCACTTTTTCCGGAAAAGCGTCCGTGCCAATGTAGACGCGCTTTTCCGCAAAAAAGCCCCGATCGTCGTTTTCACGATCGGGGCTTTTTTGCGGAAAAGAAATCTGTGCTGTCTACACTGGCCCTTTTCCGGAACAGTTTTCCGGAAAAGGACTTTTGCCCGAACGGGAGCAGCATAGTTTTTCCAGAAAAGCACTGATGATTTTACAGTAGATCGTCAGTGCTTTTCCGGAAATTCAAGGGGCCAGTGTAGACAGCTGGCAAGTTATTCCGGAAAAGCGGCTGATTTTCCAGAATAAGTGGCCAGTGTAGACACAACCTCAGGGTTTGGCTGAATGGATCATGATTTTTTGTGTGTGTTACAAGTTTCTGGTTGATAGAATCCAGCCATCACATTACCTACCCGCATTTTCTATCACTAAGACCTTATCTACACTATAGCAGGAGGTCAATTTAAGATACCCAAATCCAGCTAAGTTAATTACGTAGCTGGAGTCGACATATCTTAAGTTGTGTTTCTACGCCGTCCACACAGCAGGAAGTCAATGGGAGCAAATGCCAATGTCGGCTTCCCTTACTCCTCATGAGGAGCAGAAGAGTTCATCTGAGTTCTATATAATGGGTCTTCACAAGACCTGTTAAATCGAATCCGGAAGATCGTCTGCAGCAGCATTGATCTCCCCCTATAGCGTAGGCATGGCCTAACTGTAGTACTGTCCTAAGTAGGAACTGTCAAGGGTTGTTGGACACGCAGGATCAGCTATATTTTCTCTTTGCTTTAATCTGCTCAGTTCATTGATATCTGCCACAATGCAAGAGACCAAGCGCCTGCTGTTCTCCTCTAATGCTTCATTCAATCCAGCTGAACTCACTGACAATGCATGGGGGAGGAAGTGGCACTCATACTCAATTTACAAGTTGGCAGAAAAGTTCCAAGAGCTATCAAATCAATACACTTATGAGAAGAAATCGGCAGCAATTCAGGGGTGGCAAGGGAGGAATAAGATTGCTGGGATATACTCCAGTCAAGATTAAATATAAACATTATAGCGTCTATCCAGAGAGCACTCAGTATTTTAACTCCTATTAACTTTAGAGAGGATTAAACGGAATTGTTCCACAGTACGGTATTGAAAAAATACTTTCTCACTGTCCGTGCATAGTGTGCTCTTCTGGCTGCAGTGCCCCAGAAAAGTAGACTGTGGACAAATTCTCCATCCCGCATGAGCTGAATTCTGATTCAGTGGACTGGGAGTGAGGGAGAGAACACTGCAGAGATCTGGTTGCTGCTCTCTGATCTTCAGCCATCTAGCCCCGTGTAAATTAAAACTCAATCAAAAGAATGTAAAAGTCATTCAGGACATGCAGGCTCCTGAATACATCCCTGAAATGCAAAGGATCTTAGAAATGATTCACAGCCTAAGCAGATTTATACCTCACCTGTAAGAAATATTATCTCCGCCTGCATGAGCTCCTCAAAAAGGCAAAATGTGCCTGTTACAGAAGCAAAACCACAAGAATAAGAACCCACTACACAACTCCTTTCAGATGCAGACATATAGACCTTACATAAAAAAACTAAGATCAGGTATCAAAACCTATGGATTAGGAGACTTTTTAGATCACATTACAGTAGAGTTTATAAATGCACGATGAGCCCTGTGTAACAACAGGGGAGGTGTGGATTGCACAGAACTTGGAAATAGAGAACTAACTATATATGCTCCCCTCCACTGCAAAATGCCTTCAGTGTACAAAATAGGGAATGAGGCCACGTGGAGAGGGAGGCTACATGGCATGCTATTCTTCATAATGTACTATCATTCAGTGAGCATCCTACAGTACATGTGTATATGTGTCTGGGAGGGAGAAATTCATCAAAGGGATCCCTGGAGCATAATTCCCATCTTTAGGTTTGCATTTTACAAAGCAATGCACACTGTGAGGCTACGTCTAGACTGCAAGCCTCTTTCGAAAAAGAGCATCTAGACTGCAAGCAGTACTTTCGAAAAAGCAAGCCGCTTTTTCGAAAGAGAGCACCCAGGCAGTGTGGATGCTCTCTTTCAAAAAAGCCCTGTTTGCATTCAAGAACGCCTTTTTTCGAAAGAGCACTTTCAAAAAAAGGCGTTCTTCCTCGTGAAATGAGGAGTACCGCCGTTGAAAGAAAAGCCGTGTTCTTTCGATTGAATTTCAAAAGAACGCGGATGCAGTCTAGACGCAGGTGAGGTTTTTTCGAAAAAAGGCTACTTTTTTTGAAAAAACCCTGCAGTCTAGACACAGCCTGAATGACTGCGGCTCAGAGCAGCAGCTAATCGCCCTGCTAGCATCATGTGACTCTTCCCAGCTATAGGCATATAGTCACAGTGGGGCACCACTGGTTGTTGGAGGTGTGAAGCACCACACGGTCGTTGCTGGGGCAGGATGTGAATGAGAAGCTGCAACACGTGTATGTTCAGCAATGTGCTAAATATTTCTTTGGATCCTTGGACTCAGCACATTCCACACACCATGCCCCCCAGCCCAATCAGATCCATACTCACAATATAGTACTTAGAAAAGGTCCAGAAAATTGAACATTTTTATGACAATTAATTAGCAGACAACCCTACAATGGTAAGTGAGATCTACCTGTCACCACCATATAGTTCCCACATTAAATAAAAAATTCACTGAAATAGTTGAACTATAAACCTCAGGCTTTGGTGATACATTAACTGTATAATAGAATTGTCAAACCAAATCAGGTGAGTGGTCCATCTAGTATGGTCCATCCTGTCCAGCAGCCTGTCTCCATCAGAGTCCAATACCAGCTACTTGAGAGGATGACCCTAGAGTTTTTGTTCGTGTTTTGTTATGAAACCACCTGCCTATCAGTGAAGTGTTTTCCTAGCCACCCCGCCCTAACCCCTCAGTTAATTGTTGGTTTATGCAGCGGTAAAGCATGAAGTTGTCTAATCCTAACATTATTTATTCTGCTTTAAATACTCGTGGGTGCTCTCCTATTACTCATGAAAATGTCTAATCTTTTCTTAAGTCTGTTAAGCTCTTGGACTCAGTTGCATCTTTTGGTAGTGAATTCCCCCGAGTTAATTATGTGTTGTGTGGAAAAAGATAAGTGTTCCAAGAGTTAGTCAATCTCTACTCCACTGCACGCGCGCGCACACACACACACACACACACACACACACACACACACACACACACGAATATGTCTTCTCAGACAGACAGACAGAAACACACACACACGCACGCTGGAATATGTCTTCTCAAACAGTTCTGCTTGCTGCTGGAAAAAACATGAATTTCCTTTTTTAAAAAGTTGATTAATAATAAACCTGAGCTCCAGAAAACTGAAGCACAGAGATATGTCCTAAAAGACACTGACGCTTGCCTGTTTGCCTGACTTTGCATTTTCTTTGTCTTAGCTTTGTTTCTGACTTGTACATATGCAACTAAAGAAGCCACAAAGAAGAACAAAAAAGCTAAACTACGTAAGTACTCTCAACAACATGCCTAACTGATTGAAAATAGGAAGGTCCAGTGCAGAAAAACCCCTGAGTGAAGTGATGGCTATTTTCTGTGATGTCCTTGGGGCTTCTATTAGGAGCCAGTAACATACAATAATACGTAGCCTCTTTGTGTGAATCATATGCCTCACATAATGAAATGTATATAGCAAGTGAATTATATGTAATACAGCGTCTTGCATACTACACACAAATACTCAGATACCATAGTGAACAGCCTGGTATAAAAGCCAAGGTAAGACATAACTATGTTGAAATACACACACGGTAAGGTGACACCTGTGCATCTTAACCACTGGAAAGGGTATGACATGGGACTTCTAGCTACAATCCCAAAAGGACTTTTCTGGGCATTCAGTCTGGCTGCATTGGGTGAAATGCAAACCTGCCACTAGGTAATATTATAATCTAACTGTTGACAATAAAACAGAGCTTAAGTTTTTATTTATATCCACAAGCAGCAGGGAATGTAGACCACGAAAGGCATTACCTCCCCCAAAATTGCCTACACTGCTCAGCCACCTGGGAGGGCTGAGGCCACACTGCACAGCACCCCAGCATCCGGGGAAGGCCGGAGCCACACCGCACAGCAGCTCCATCCTTCAGCTGGGATAAAGCAGGGAAAGAAAGGTTGTGAAGGGGCACAGTCCTGGGGGAAGGGGTGGCTTTGGGTGGAAGGGGCGGGGCTTTTGCTGCCTTCCCCAGGTGGGCCTTTACCCGCCGCCCATGTTTATATCCTGTGTTTGCTGTGCACAACAGTCAAACATTTGTAATGGTTTAGGGCAAGATCATGATATTTTGCCACAGCCTTGCCTTGAAGGCTGAAGAAGAACTCTGTTGTCACAAGGAGAATGCTGGGAGTGATGTATACAACTCCCAGCCTTTACTTCTGCCCCCTTCTCCCAGCGTATGGCCACACACTATCCTGCGGTAATTAGAAACTTTTATATGACCCTGGAGATTTCCTTTAGGGTCAGAAATATCTACTGATTTCCTCAGTCCATCTTTAGTTGCCACCCTAACCTTGCCATGCATTTATGATGTACATGCAACTGCCTCTTGAGCACTTCAGGCATTCATCCATATGCTCAAAGAGGGCATGCATGACACTTCTGTGCATTACGTGGCTATGCAGCTATAGGAACACTAAATCTAACTTTTCTGCTCTTTTGTGCATTCACAGATGTACCAGAGGTAGACTGCGATATCAAAGCTGGGAAGATAATCAATCCGGAGTTCATTGCAAAATGTCCACCGGGATGCCAAGACATAAAATACCGTGTTTATGGCACAGACATTTATGCTTCTTTTTCCAGCATATGTGGTGCTGCTATTCACAGGTCAGCAGTTTTAAACTACTGAGATGCTCCTGTACAGAATTATACTTCCAGTGTAGGATGGGGGCCATTGGCTTTGGAGCTTATTAAGCCCTGCTTAATAAGGTTTACAGGATCTTTTGAAAAAGCCTGCCCTTTTTGAAAGAACCGCATCTAGACCGTGGTTTTACTTTCAAAATAGCATTTTTTCGAAAAAGCGCCATGACGCGATTGTGCAAATGAAGCGCGGGAAATTCAAATCCCGGCTTTATTTGCAACTTTGAAGTGTCTAATTTACATCCCTCTGTTGAAAGAGGAATGTAGTCTAGAAACAGCCTCAGAGAAATAGTATTTGATGTGATTGGCCCAAACCTCAGAGTTATGGACACCCAGAGCTTCTCCTGAAATCATTTGCTCTTCCCAGCTGTAAAGCTGGAATGATGACACTTTGTTGTTGCAGAATCATTTGAGATCTATTCAGAAAGGCGCTATACGAGCTAGACATTAGCTATTACTGAGTGTGCTCAGCACCTCACAGGAACTGCCCAGACTTTTCCAGACCACTCATTTAAGGGTGTGTCTACACAGCAGTCTACACTTGAAATAAGAGATGCAAATTGGGTTTCTTATTTCTATTGTATTTCAAAATAGTTTATTTTGACATTTGGTGCATCTACACAGAGCCAAATTTTGAAATAACGCACTATTTCGATACATCCCTTATCCCTCGTGGAATGAGGATTACAGGGATGCCAAAGCAGCATGCCCATTATTTTGAAAAATATTTCGAAATAATGGGTGCGTTTAAAAGATGCGGGATAGCTATTTTGGGATATCTCCTATTTTGTCGCACCCCTAAAAAGCCCCGCTGTCCAGGTTACACTGTTTTACACCATCAAAAGAGTACATGATTCAACAGTAATAATCTCACTAATAACGTGCAGGCAACACAGTTATCATCTCTCATGGTAGGATTCTTTTTGGTGATCCTGTTTAAGCTTAGAAAATATCCTGAAAGCTTTTACTCTAAACCGGGACAGATGTAGCCTCCTGCTTCAATTAGTGCATTATTATCAATTAGTGCCCAGCGGGCACCAACCAACTGCAATAGCATCTCTTACCCTAGCACCACCACCTAATCCTAGCCAGGTGCAAAATTGAGGGCAGGGCTGGGCGAGGCAGGCTGGTGAGCAAGCCCTCATGCACCCTGCAGTGGTAGCTCCCAGATCTCTGCTCCAGGAATTGCGACAGTCACACACCTTCATAATGGCACTCAAGTTCAGCCCAGCTGCCTCTCCTTTCCCCTCCCAAGATCCCCCCGGTTCTCCTAGCCTAGCGAGGAGTGGTGAAATGTACATCTGGCTCTTTTTGCAACTGAACCCATGAACACATACTCAAGCCACCCATGCACCAAACACTGAGTGACACATACACATCACATAAAAATCAGGAATGGTGGTGGTGGGGGGGGGGAGTACTTTACAAACTGCCACATCAAACTGCAGGCAATTCAGGTGGTGCATAATTTAATGTACACGGTGGGACAGACAGATAAAAACCCCTTTTCATCTCTTACGTAGACCATTGCTATCTGCTGGATGAAGTCATGTGTGTTCACATGTTGGTTATTAAATTGTCTTCAAGTGACTAAAAAAAACCTGCCACATTCTTACCTCAAAATATTTATGTGCAATACCCTCCTACTAAAATGGGATTTGTGCATGAATACCTGAGAGCAGACTGTCTCTACAGCAATTTAAACCTAGCACAACATACTGACAGAGAATGTAGTATTTCTGGAAGTTTAAGTGGTAGAGGCCTATGTTTTCGGGGCAAACACTCATAGTTTTCTCTAGGTGCCATTAGAGTTTGGATTTGTTGACTGTTCTGATATGTGTATGACAGCCGTGAGTTTCCTTTCCTTATGCTGCCAACAGCTTAAAGAGAATTGTAAAGCTCAAAGTTATAATATACAATGGTAAAGTATTTCGTTCTAATTAGCTTAGACACGATAGCTAAACTACTCTGTTTATAGCAGCAGAGTCTAATACTTCTTAGCAAAAGACTTCTCCAAGTTGTACTGAAGACTACTGTAACCTCAACCATGCCGTTTAAAATCAGAACATCCTCCTAACTCTTGTATAGTTGAATAGTTTTAAGTTTCTCTGCGGGTGTCATTTAACACTTTCCATGCTCCCTCCCTCTTTTTGTAGTGGTACAATTGACAACTCGGGAGGGAAAATCCTTGTTCAGAAAGTTGCTGGACAATCTGGTTATAGAGGGAGCTTCTCCAATGGAATCCGATCCTTGTCCCTACCACGCTGGAGGGAGTCCTTCATTGTTTCAGGTACTACTCTCCCTCCCTCCAAAAAAAAAAAAAAAAAAAAAAATCTGCAGAACGAATTCAGTTGTTGTACTACCACACTTTGAAGTGTTATATATTCTGTGCAAAGCAACATGATAGTTGAATGCACGACCAAAGTCCCTCACTCTGTTGTGTTTTGAGAAGCCTATCCAAATAAGTGTTCATTCAGAGTACACTATATACCTTCCTAATATGATACCTCTGCTTTCTTATATGCTTTGTTGTGCAATGAGATAAATACGTTGACACTTTAAGTATCATCTGGAGCATCCGAGTTAGCACCCATAAAATGACACAGAGAGGTTCACATTTCAGAGCTATTTACTGCCTGAATTTGTAGACAATCTGAAACACCTGTTTCAGTTAAACTCACTCCATGCTTTGAAGCTTTTCTTCCCAACCATAAACGTCACACACAAAAAGTTGCAGTTATTGGCCATCGCAAGCAGTGCCAGGGCTGTTTATTAAAAGAAATATATTTTAAGTTTGAAAGATTACCAGTCCCATCTCTCTAACCATATTCAGTGAATGCTCCGTAAGTGACTGTCTGATGCACTGGCACCCTGTGTGAAGTTATATCAGTTTATCTTACGTGTACTAATAATAATTGTGCTCCACCTCTACTAAGCAGCCAATTCATGTTGGTCTGTTAAATTCTCCCATAAGTCAGATTTTTTTTGGCCCTGATTTTCTCCCTACCCCCATACTGGCACTCTAGAACCACTTACACTCATCTAGTGCCTGTCTTTACACACCTCTGGGTACATGCTACCCTGTAAATTGCAGAGTGCAGTGAAGTGTTGCACTCACTGCCCCATGTAAATCCTGCTGACACCCTCTACCCTAAAGGCTTCCTAGTGCACATGGATGTAGACCTGCTTCAAACAGTACAACATTAACATTCACTAGGAACCAGTGAGAGCATGACACTTCTGAGCACTCAACAGTGTACAGACAAGTCCTTAGAGTCCCAGGCCAAATTGAGAGGTGATGTGTAACTTAAGTCCCCTTATGTTCAACTCTACTAACACGTAATAAGTATTCTAAGTTAGTACAGGTGGCGCTAACTTGCACTGTTTTATTTTGCTTCTGTATTGAATCTCCTGTCATGCAAGCATGTCATGATGTGCACATTTCCACTGCTTGGCTAAGAGAAGCAACCATCTACTGTTAATTACTAGTATGTCAGGCAGACGTTGAGGAAAGATCAACATAGCACAAAATGTATGAACAGCCATTCCCAAGAAATTCAAGTGAAGAACAGCAAATAAAAGGGGTAGGAATATGATCAAACTGAGCTGGCATCTGGGATCTGAATGAGTGTTTGCAGATGCTCTTTTTGTAGCTTTCAAACAGCCCAGCCCTGGCTCAGACTTTAAAAGGATTTACTTTGGATAGTTCAGAATTTCCTGTCATGGCCGCATTGCCACTGGTACTTGCTTTCTTCTAACAAACAGCAAATTCTAACTCTGAGCTGACAGGGGAAAATAGGATTTCTTACCTGAATTGCTGCTCAGCTACTATCCAGTGAGCTTTGGAGTCTCTCACAACAACAGCTCCTCCTAATTTTCCATTAAGAACAACGCCTTCTGGTTACATACGCACCATGAAACAGAAAGTTACAAACCTGCATGGTAGAGATGGGAAGACTAGATTCAACCCAGACTGGGTACACATAGGAATGATAACAATAAAAGGCCTACTGTAAGGCCCTAATCCTGCCTGTGCTCAGTTGACTGCACATAGAATGGCCAATTGAAATCACAGTTGAGGGCCAAAAGGGACTAACTCAAAGCCACTAAACTCCGCTCTATTATCTCGGCATTGAATCCAATAACCTGGCTTGGATTAAAGCATTACGGCAGCCCAGAGAATAAACTATAGCATATCATGGGCATAGAACAGGAGGGACCAAGGTACACCAATGCTTCTGCAATGGCAGGGAATTGATTAAATGAGTCAGTGGGATTAATTAGAGTTGTATGCAGAAAGAGAGCCAAATTTAAAGGGAAGGGAGTCCTTACTGGGTTTTCCGAAATGGGGGTGTTCTTTGTGAGGAATTTAAAGGCTACAAGATGGAACTCCATAACTGTTCATCTAGTTCTACTTTAATTGGCCTGTAGCTAGATGCAGACCAACCCGATTTGCAAAATACCCTTATTAATTATAAGAAAAGAGATGCACCAAGACTAGAAAGGCAAACCAGCAGAAAAGCCAACTGAGGCATCTGACTACAGGACATCAGCCAAGTTTGTTGTCTGCAAATAAAAAGCATTCGTGGTATTGTACAATGAAAGCATGCTGGCCTGTGTTCTCAGATAGGAAACTTGACAATTGAAATATCACAAACTATTGGGGGTGAATAAGCACCTGTGCAAGAGACCGGAGAAGAGGAACAGTTCGGGGGACTGGCCTGTGACGTGGTGTGACAGAGGAGTGGGGAACAAGACCCGGTCATTGGGGCTGAAGCGGTGAGCACAGTAGGAGGCATGCAAATAGACTTGGATTCATTTTCTAGTTCTGAAATGTCTTGGCACTCATGTGAATGACTCCATTCATGGTAATGGGAGCTGGCTACGAGGAAAAGCAAATGGAGTCCCAAATGCCTGAGCATGTTACCGACAAGCAGCAAGGAAGATTTCATCTCTCCACCCATGTTTCAAACATCCATATGTTTAACAATATTCAGGTTTACAACCCATCTTTACACAGCAATCTCATTTTTAATGCATATTATAGTTATACAAGTACTGCTGGATTTTGTAGCAGCTTTCTGGTCAGTGTATGAGCAGCACTATTGCCACCCCAAGAGTCAGCTGTCCATTAAGAGCAGCTCAAACAGATGCTTCGAACACACATGGGACACAAACAGTTCTTTCCTAAAGATGCCAGCGCTCACTGAGTAGCCAGTCACATGCAGCAATGTAGCTTGGCCTGTACATTCACAGACACAATTTCCATTACAAATCAGATGTAGAGCCAGATTTGAAGGCAAGGCCTGGCTTTCACTTCAGCTATACATCAGTTTAGCTTCTTGGACTTCAACGAAACAACTCCTGACTCACAGCACTGCAGGTGAACTGACTCACATGTCTGCCATGTTTAGAAAGGGAACCAAAGCAAATCCACTTCACCATCTGATGACTGTATTGGTTAAAACAGCTCAAGCTGTGGAATAAAGGGGCTGAAGTTGCTAAGAAAACACTGAAGTGGGGAACCAGGGTGATGCTTCTCTGACTCAACTATTGTTCTTATATGTGGTGGGATAGAGTCACTTATCCTTACACTGGCATAAACCCCAGCAGAGATCCCTGGATGTAGAAAATCCAGTAGAGGGTGAGGATATGGCAGAACAAGACTGCTATCATTCAACAATGAAGTACAAGCTAGCACTATCTGACAAGAGGATGCTGTGTTGTTGATGAGTGTGTTGATTCAGTGCCTCTCTTCAGTAGCTCCCACTGCAGCGCTTCCATGCAAATTAATGCTTAAGTTGTAACTGCCTCTGTCATCCACACTTGTACATCCTCTGTACTACACGGTTGTAGGGGGAGGGGAGAGAATTATGCAGCTGGGATGGGAAATGCAATTCACATCTCTCTGTGCCACCTTTTCTGAAGCTGGTCCCAAGTATAGAGCATACACTAGCTTCTCTAACACTGTGAGCACAACAGCATCAAAACGACTGCTTCAGAGGAATATTCATAGCCACATGTGTCAACAGAAAAGCCATCTGGTGTGGCACTAGAAAGGTCTGTGGTTTAGAGCATCAGTGAGCTGTGCCTCATTTTCAAGGGAAGGACCCTCATTTTAGATCCAGGTATAACTACCATATGCCTCAGCACACGAACATGGTATTTTCACTGTTATTATTGTAAATGACATATCAGAAATGATATACTATTTAACAGGGTTTTTTTTTTTAAAAAAAGTCATGTAGTTAAAGAAGGAGATCCCACATCTTTTAGAGCTTTTTTCATTAGTATTTCACTTGTTCCCATGGTTTAGATATTGGCATGTTTAGTGGAGTGATTTTTAGACCACATGGAATCAAGGGAACTGAGGGAATGAAAAGGATTTGGTTTTAGGACCTGACTCTGCACTATTAAATTTGATGCAAATTTTTCCCTACAAGAACTTAGAATTATTTGGGTGTCAATTTGTCACATGTATTATTATTTTAGAATTCAATGAGATATTTACTGCACTGTTTTCCATTTCATTTAAAGACTCCTAGTCCATATAGTTGGGAAACTTATTTATTGGTTTCTTTTGCAGAAGGCAAACCAAAGAAAGGTGCAACATACCCATCAGTTCTTGAATATTCTTCCTCAAAAAGCTTACCTGCAAAAACAGGCAAGTAATTAAAGTAATTACGGTTGATTTTTCTCTCAGATTTCTCATGTTTTTATGAGAAATAAAATAAATAAAATAAATATGTAAGACGAGAGAATGATATAAAGCTTTTATTGCAATGAGTCAGAAATAAAGCATCATCACTTGGTACCAATTCTGTAAGAGATGTTAATAATTTATACCAAATCATCACATGCTTTTTTCTACTATATGTGGCAACAATGCCAGTTATTCCAGAAAATTGTTATTTATTTTCTTTCCTCACAGCCTTCTCTTCCTTAATGGTTTTTCTTGCTTTAAGTCAGAGAAAAATGATTCTGTACCACTTGCATGAATGAGCTTTGGATTCTAGGTGTGGATAGGGGGCGTATATTTGCCTTTTTGTCTGATACCATTTACTCACGCCTCTTGGAGTGATCAACTACGTGAACAATAATACGCAAATACCATAAAAAATTACGTCAACTGTCAACAGCCCTTTCAAAGAATAGCTATCCCCTATTGGGGGTTTATGCTTCTTGACCTGTGGCTAGTAGGGGAACACACATCCACCCACAATCAACAGATCCTTTTGCTTTTTTCCTCTCAGTTTGCTGCTTCTTGGGGCACGGTGTAGGAGGGCAGCTGGATCCCTATCTAGCAGCCTCCTCAGTCAAACACACACCCGGTTATTTTTTCTTTCATACAGAACCTAAAAAGTCAGCACAAGATAGGAAGGCAACCAGGAATACAGACACCTCTAATGCATCAGAAAAATCACCTGAACAAGGTATGGGTTGTGCATCACAGCAAATCCTTAGATGTGAATTAGCCCATCTGTCTAAACAGTCTGCAATGGGTTACAAAAAGTCATTTGAACTTGTAGTATGTACCAGTGTGCCTTTCCTGCAGCCTTCACTCTGCATTCTCATAGCAAAAGAATGAGCCTCTGCTTCTGCAAACCATCACCAAAGAGCATGCTGAGATAAGGAAGGAAAGGGGAGTGAGAATGCAAGTGGACCATCACAACCGAAGCTTTTCATTTACCATGGTATTGTTCTACTGGAGTGCAATATTAAGGCTTACACTGTGGCTTTCAGTCACACTCTTACCCACATCCTCTCTGTGTAGGAGCATCCGTGCATGTACAGCAACTTTCAGAAGTACTGTAGCTGAGGTTGGCATAATGATTCCAGCAGCACCAGATACAAACTCCCAGCAATGTCCATTTGCTCCTCTCTTACAGGGTGTAGTGTGTTCTCCCTCTCTTCTGCATAGCAGGAAGGACAGAGCCATGTTTTGTCAACTCCGTCTTCCTAGCCCTGTTAGTATTGTTGCTGTCTTCAGATTTGCCTGACGTTTGCATGCTGTCAGTACAAAGATCAAGAATACGCCTTTTCCCTAGCAGCTGGGTGCAAAGTTAGATGGTGGGACTTGTGCTTTGTTCTTGCTACTTTTTTCTCGTTAGCACATCTGAGAACAATTTAGCTCTAAGGAAGTTATTTTTGTTTGGGTTTGGTTTTTTATTTTGTTATATTTTTGTTGGGGTTTTTCTGGTGTATCTGTTTTGGTTTTCTTAGCTCTCTTTGTTGCCCCTTGAAAACAATCTGAGGTTTGACTTTTAACTGGCTTGCAGCAGGTAGTAAATAATCCAGTAGTGCCAAGGATGATGCTTTCCAACAGGAGAACAACAATGAAACACCACGCTGTACAGATGTAGCCATGAATGGAATGAATAATGATTCATAGCCCTGCTTCACTCCCCAAAATGTATTGGATCTTCCTTGGGATTGTGAGTTAAGTGCAGAGGAACTAGATTGAGGCCAGTTATCTGAAATGTTTGTTTCTGTGGCAACTTTTGTAGGTAGACCAAGATGGTAGATTTGAGAGAGAGAGAGAGAGAGAGAGAGAGAGAGAGTGTGTGTGTGTGTGGAGGGGATGTTATAGCGGATATACACACTATATACTTTAGAGAGTGTGTGTGTGTGTCTGTCTGCTCAAGATCTCCTCCTAAACAGTAAGAGCTAGGAGCACCACATTTGGTATTCCAATTCCTCTTCTCCTAACATAAAGCAACACCAGGAATTGGTTGTGCCACAAAAATGGGATGTACCTGGAATGAGATTGTTTCCCATATCGTGGAAACGGAGGGGCTACTAGGAGAGACAGTTATACTGCCGAGTGACCACAGGGAGGTGGCCACACCAGTAAGAGAGTGGCCAGTTGAGGAAAGGGCTCTAAATGTTGCCATCTACAGGTAAGGTTCCCATCCTGGTCCTGGCCATGGTTGCCCCCCCCCCCCCCAAGGCTGATCCTCATGCCCCACAGGGGGAGCCCAATCCACTGCCCCCCAGCCTGCTACAGGGGGAGCCCAAGCCACCATCCCTCTGCCCTCAGCCCCAGCACCAGACCGGGGTGAGGTACCAGGTGTGTTGCGCAGCCTCTGTCTCCACAGGGACCTCAGGCTTTCCAGGAGCTGCTGCCTCCAGACCAGCCTGGCTCTCACCGCTGCAAGGGGCCCCAGAGAGCCCCCCAAGACTTGCCAGCCCCTGGCCTGAGCCCCCCCCCATGTCCTGCCCTAAATCCTATACCCCCAAATCTCTGCCCTGAAGCCCCACACTCCTTGCCCGGACTCCTGCACCCACCACCCCATGTCCTGAGCCTCCCATAGACCCTACCCATGGACTGACTTCTGCACCTCCACCCCCTGCCTTGAGCCTCCCAACACCCCAAAATGAGTTAAGGACTCGAGCAATGATGGGTACCATCTACCAGTTGAAATATAAAATCACATAAATACATGAAATCATTTCTTATAGTGATATTCAGTAGACACGTTTGGCAGCTAGCATATTTGGAAGCATTTCATTTCCCCCTCCATTATAATAGTGGACATCCACCCTTTAAAATACCTGGTTTGAGGTGAGTCACATTTAGAATAATGTAGGTGTCCCCCCCTCCCCATCTCTAACCCCCCAAAAAAGACTGTACTATCCCCACCTCTCCTCACCTCATCTCAGCTAAACAGATGGTTTCTGATCTTGACACAATTCCCTGAAGCATTTTCCCCTGGAAGTTGTCCATGCTTCAGCAAACCAGCAGTAGTGTGTTAGGTACTGCATTTCTCAGTTTTGCTCAGTGACACTAAATGATTTTATAATACCACAGATAAAATGAGTTACATTTACATAGAGTTTCATCTGAAGAAGTGGGTTGTGCTCATGATACCATCTACATGTTTTGTTTGTCTTTAAGGTGCTACTGGAGTATTTGTTGTTTTTTAAGTTGTTGGTTTTTTATAGAGTTTCTAGTTGCCTTATTATGTAGAGGAAACCAGGCCAGAACAATAGAAATTGTCTGCAAATCAGCACTATCAAGAGCATTGTGTTTTTGATATACTTGTTAGGATCCAAGATTCTCTTGTAAAAATGGAGAAACTATAGGGGAGAATCAAAGGCATGAAAGCTCCAAATTAATTATTTGTAATTGCTTTCAGCAAGATGGTACAGTACTATGCCACATCAAGACATATCCTATAGATACATACAGCAGTGGATAAACAGCATATTAATAGGTTTGGTGCTTAAAAGCATTTTCAGGAATATAGCCAGAATGAACTTGGACTACTTTGTTGCTCATTTAATACAAGTTGACACCGTTTATGATGTTTTTATATCTGTCGCATCTAATTACATTATAAACTTTCTTATAGCTGATACACTCCGCAAAGAATATCAGACATCTCCAGGAGCGGTTCCCACCACACAAGTTCCAACCACAACTCTGAAGTTCACCATGACTCCAGAACCCATCAGCGCAACACCAAAGCCAACTACAATCCTTGCAACAACCAGCATCACAACTGCTATCACCACTGCCAAACCTCGACATGCGATGCATAAGGTCCGGGACATAGGTCAGTAGAGCCAAAGCAGGGATTTTTACTCTCTTGTTGACCTGCACCTTTCCTAATAAATAATGATAATTAATATTAGCCCTTGTTTAGTAATCCAGCAAAATGTATTCAAGAATACAATGTAGGAATATTCATAATGTATAAAAGAATCAGCAGAAAGGAGGGGTGGAATTCATGTGGTATAAGGCTAATATTGATTTACATGTGATTACAAAGCCTATCTTGGAAGATAATATGTGTTTCATGAACATGAACTTCATTTTATGTAAGGATAGACTGTAGTGGGTATATTCATATGAGTCATTATGTGCTCACTTCAATTTGTGTGCTACTTAGGGATACCACTTTCATATAGATAAAGACGTACATCTGAATTGCATTGTTCCTCCTGAGTTAGGACCTTCTCCAGTCCACAATAAAATCATGATGATTTTCAAATGTATTATTCAACAAATATTCTTTAGAATGTTTTGACCGGCTATGCAGATGGGCTGATAATTCAACACACAGATTTGAGAATCATTTGGTTAATTTCATGATAACTTTCAAATATCACTCAAAACAATTTTTTTTTTTTTTTGCAATTACTTTCCCTCCGGTCCTAATTGGACCCTACAAAAGAGCTCTCTCCTATGGACTTTGCTCACCTGATGCTCCCTGATCCTCCCCCTCCCCTCCCTTTCATTCATTAAGAAGCATGTACATTGTTGCTATTGTTTAACATATTTTAAAGTTAGAAACTGCAGTGGTTTTTTTTTTTTCTGCCTAGGTCCTAGCAGCATCCATCCAGTTTACTCAGCTGCGGCAGCTGCAGCGTCAAGTAAGTACAGTGCTGCAGCTCATGGCTGTGAGGAGTGGATAAAGTGTACATCAAAGCAGCAGTGTTGCAGTAGAATTAGGGCTGAGAGTAACAGGTATGGAATGAAAGTCTGGCCCAGTGAAGCCAATGGCAAAACTCTCCTTGACTTCAGGATGGCCAGGATTTCACCCCAGTTTTTAAAGCGGAACTTGAGAAAATCCTGCACAAACCTGGGAAGGGATTCCCAAATGTGAGGGCCTGAACTGAAACATCTACATCTGTGATCAAACATGAAAGTAAACACATAGCCTAATTCACAGAGATGCTGAGCAACCACAATACAAGTGGGAGATTCTGGTGTTCAGCATCTCTGAAAATGAACCACTGTTACCTAGGGGGCTAACCTGGGCTACTTGTTCGGAAGTGTCGGTGTTAGTAAATTATGGGTTCTCTGTCTTCTAGCACTTCAATTCTGAACTTCTTGATGCATATTTTCATGTTGATCCCTCTGTTTTACATCCCTCCTCCAAAAACAAAATGTTGGTCTTTCTATGACATATGTAATTCGGACTGTAGAGTATTTAAACGTACTCAGTGAGAGGTGAAAGCTTTAAAACACTGACTTAAGTTAGGCCAATGCTCTTTGGAAAACCTCAGACCAAGTCTCAGAGTCTGGCATTAATATGATGTTTTTCCTGGCTTTGCATTAGCGTTATTGACAACAGCATCATGTTTAGTCAAAGTTCCTCCTTCATCTTGATCCAGAAACCTGCTTCTGTTCTACCCCACAAACTCTAATACAAATATTTGAAGCAGCCTGCGGTATTTAATTACTCAGCTGCGAAGAAAAAGAAAGGCACGTTGAAATGCTAGCAAGTTTCTCTGGGCTGAGCACTGAAATTTGTCTTCTACTGAAAGAAAAGAAACATGGGCTGTGCTTTGCTGTTACATCTGCCACCCTTTCTGAACACCTGGTTCATCCATTCTGCTCAGATGTACGCAGGTACAGCTATCACTGACCAAAGCCAATGGGAATGGTGTTCATGTATCTGAATGCAACATTGGGATGTTTTGTCTTCTGAAATAAGCTTCTTTGAAATGAAGAGTAGTTGATTCAGAACCGTATCACATGGATGCAATGGTTATCTGCTAGCTATTAAGTACTGAGAGCAAGATGCATTCAATTATGTTGTGAATCTTACTATAATATCTCAACACCAAGGAATACTTTAAAGCCTGGCGGGAGAAAAAATAGGAAAAAGATAAATGACTTTGTATTCTTGAGGCCTTTCTTCTAATGTGCCAGTGTTCATCGCTAGGGTAGATTGTCATGGTGAGGAGATGCACTGCAGGGAAAGACCTTTATGGAACTCTGGCTTTTCATTCTCTTCTATGCCAGGGCTTCTCTTCTGGGCCTCTACAGTTTCACCTTCACCTCACCTCTTAATTCCCCCTTTGGGCACCTGCTTTCCGGTGGCCTTGAACAGTGCCTATGCTCTCCAGTTGTATTCCTCTTTTTGCCCTTCACAAACATGGAACGAGATCCTTAGGTCCAGATTCTCAAAACATATTGGGATGTCTCATTCTCATTGATTTCATTGACGATCTGGGCTGGTGTCTCTTAGGGACAGAATTACAAATGTATTTAGGTGTGCTAAGATACAGAACGGGGTCTAGTGGGATTTTCAAAAGCGCCAAATCAAATGACCTTGGAATTAGGTGTTTCGGTCCTTTTAGGCCCATTTATAAATTACTCTAGTATGTGAATTTATCTTTAGGCCTCTAAATATCTTAGTAAAACTAGCCCCTTGTGCTACTTCCTTTCCTGCAGGACAGGACACAATTTAGGCCATGTTTTCTTTTAAAAGATAATTAAATGTCTCTAAGATCCCAAATAAGTAAAGGCACATAGATAAAGGATGAAATCCTATCCCCATTCAAATCAATGTGAGTTGTGTCATGTATGTCAGTCAGGCCAGGATTTCATCCTGAGACTTTAAAAGGTAAAATGTATATGCTTTTTATTTGTCTTTGACTAGACTCTTAATAGCATTTTAAATCTAAGATTTCATCTTAAATGTATTGAATTAGGCTTCTAATGTGAGTCTTGTCCCAAAAGAGGAGAAAGGCCATGCATGCAGAATGATTATAAGGGACCCGGGTGTGGAACAGTACTTCAGTAATTCTGAGGTCCAGGGGAGATAGCTTGCTCTCAGGAATAAGTTGGGACCAAACACGTCAATATGATTTTTAGGACCTTGCCAAATACTGTACAGGCAGTCCCCGGGTTATGTACAAGATAGGGACTGTAGGTTTGTTCTTAAGTTGAATTTGTATGTAAGTCGGAACTGGTACATATTGTAGCGGAAACTCTAGCCAAACATTTCTCCAGAGCTCAGTTTTATTCTCCCACACCTCACTTCCCTCAGTCCTTTATTCTCAAGCTGAGGTGTCTGCTGAGAAAAGCCGCTCCGCGTCTCCCTAGTCTGCTGGGGGCGGAGGAGGCGCTAGCTTCGCGTCTCCCTGGTCTGCTGGGGGGAAGCAGCTAGTGCGGGGTTGCCTCACCCCGTTTGTAAGTAGGGATCCGATGTAAGTCAGATCCATGTAACCCGGGGACTGCCTGTATTTATACACCAACTGTGACATACTGCATCATGGTTACGTCTTCTGGATTCCAGATACGCCATTTAAAAGAAAACCCAACCCTTGCCAAGGATTTAATAAAAAAAGCCTTCATTTTTATCTGGTCATCAGAGATTCCCTCGGATGCTTCAGCTCTTCATGCATTCAGTGCTCTTTTCTGAGCAGCAGGCTGGAGCTTTCACGGACACCCAGCTCCACACCACAATCTGTCTGGTCCAAAATTTCAAACAGTGGGATCCTGTAGAAACAGGCGAAGGAATCAAACTCTCTCTTATTTGCCCGGGCGAATGGAGACTCACATCTGACCGTTGTGGTAAATTGGTAACTTGCTTTCAAACGGCACCGCCAGTGTAAACGCCCTCAGAACACAGTGCCATTCAAAGGATTACCACTATGGCTGCATCTATAAGACAAGATGTGTTGCCACTACCAACCACTGGTATTAGGAAAAGTTTACGGGGTTAAACCAGAAGTTGATTTATGGCTTGGAGTCTCTCAGAGGAAAATACTTTGTGCTGCCCCTAACAGTCCTTGTATTTGTGCTTCCTTCCTTATAGTCTTCCTTTTTTCTTCTTCTGTTTTTGCCTTGTTTTCCTTTTCAGAAAATATGAATTAATAAAATCTCAATGTAATCCCCTCCCCTGATTTTACACCTAAACATTGATTGTCTTGGTAGATCCCACGGAATCAGGCAAAAAAAAAGCAGTGATAGACCTGCATCACTATAAGCCCAATCTTGCACATGATTTAGGCATGAGAAGCAGGGTTGCTGGGTGCCTGGTTTTGCCCACAAAGTCTGGTAAAAAAACAGGGCCTGGAAGTCTCCACTCAGGTTTACTGACTGGACATCAAAAGTCTGGTTACTGCAAGTGAAGGATGAGGGATAGGCACTGGATCATCAATCTACCCCAACCCTTACTTGGCTGGGGCTGGTGCAATGCCTGCTTGGGTGCAATCCCAGTCTCTTACTTTACTTATGGATTTATAACCTGTCCATCACCAATGGCTCTGAGCATTAGAGGAGGTTTTGCAACAAATTGATAACAGTAACAAGTCACCAGGACTAGATGTAAAGTGGCAAATGTTAACTAACGTCAGCAGAAACAAAAAAAAACCCCAAAATGATATATATTTTTACATTGCCCCCAAAATGAAACAACTTAAATACAATAAGCACAAGCACATTGCTGCAGTGTAAGGAAAATTCCATACACACATCATTAACTCTGACAAATGCAAAATGAAAAGTCTGAGAAAATGCCAGATAATAACAGCCTTGAACTAAACATAACCTAAATGACATTGTTCTGTTTTAATGCCTACTTAGGGCAGATCCAGGCTGTACAAGGAAGAGGCCAGAATCAAGGTATGTCCTTAAACCAGTACAGATTTAGGAGATATTATAATTAAAATAATAAAAGCAATTATATTTAAATTCGGTGTATTGACCAATAAAATGTTTTTAAAGCATTCAGGAGTACTTCAACCCATGCTAGTAACAGAAATATTCCTCGAGCCAATACAGGTAACAGCTTTAAGTAACTTTTCAAATGTTTCTTTGTGGCAAATTATACCATTTGCATCTACTGCATGTTAAATAACACAATATTGTTTCATCTTCTAAGCTCTTTTACAGCAGCCTGCAATACTAACAGACATTTTAGCAATAAGAGGGTGATCAGGGAGGACATGGGATGGGGGAGGTATCCTAGTGACAGATGATGTGGGAAAAGCTGAAGTACTTAATGCTTTTTTTGCCTCTGTCTTCACAAACAAGGTCAGCTGCCAGACTACTACACTAGGCAACACAGTATGGCTATGTCTACATGATGAGTTTTCTTGGAAAAACTCATCTCATTTGCATATTTTCTGCCAATCCATTTTTGCGCTGGGGTTTTTACACAAAAACAAGCAGTGTGGACATTTTCTTTTTACACAAAATCCCCCTTTTTCCACAAGATCGGTAAGAGAAGATGTCCACACTGCTTGTTTTTGTGCAAAAACACAGGACAAAATTGGAGTAGTAGGAAATATGCAAATGAGATCGTGACTTGCAAATGAATCCCACATTTGCATATTTTTTGCCAAGAAAACTCGTAGGGTACGTCTAGACTACATGCCTCTGTCACCAGAGGCATGTAGATTAGGCTACCAAACATAGGAAAATGAAGCGGCGATTTAAATAATCGCCGCTTCATTTAAATTTACATGGCTGCCACGCTGAGCCGACAAACAGCTGATCAGCTGTTTGTCGGCTCAGCGCGATAGTCTGGACACGCGGGTGGCGACATCAAAGGTATTTGTCGACCACCCAGGTAAACCTCATCCCAGGAGACATACCTGGGCGGTCGACAAATACCTTTGATGTCGACACCCGCGCGTCCAGACTATCGCGCTGAGCCGACAAACAGCTGATCAGCTGTTTGTCGGCTCAGCGTGGCAGCCATGTAAATTTAAATGAAGCGGCAATTATTTAAATCGCCACTTCATTTTCCTATGTCTGGTAGCCTAATCTACATGCCTCTGGCGACAGAGGCATGTAGTCTAGACGTACCTGAAGTGTAGACATAGCCTATGGGAAGGAAGTGGGCAATCCTCAGTGAAGAAAGAACAGGTTAAGAACTATTTAGAAAAGCTAGTTATGGGCTGGATTTAATGTATCTGAGGGTGCTAAGGGAGTTGGCAGATATCATCGCAAAGCCTGTGGCCATTATCTCTGAAAACTTGTGGAGATCAGGAAAGGTCCCAGATGATTGGAAAAAGACAGTTGTAGGTCCCATCTTTAAAAAAGGGAAGAAGGACAATCTAGGGAACTACAGACCAATCAGCCTTACCTCAGTCCCCAGAAAAATCATGGAGGGAATCCTCAAGGAATCCATTTGGAAGCATTTGGAAGAGGAGAAAGTGATCAGGAATAATAGTCAACATGAATTCACCAAGGGCATGTCATGCCTGACCAACCTGATTAGCTTCTATGATGAGGTAACTGGCTCTGTGGACATGTGGAAGTCAGTGGGGGTGATATACCTTGACTTTAGCAAAGCTTTTGATATGGTCTCCCATAATATTCTTGCTAGCAAGTCAAGGAAGTATGGATTGGATAAATGGACTATAAGATGGCTAAAAAGCTGGCTAGACTGTCAGGCCCAACGGGTAGTGAGCAATGGCAAACTGGGGGCTGCATCTGTTCCCCAGGCCTTAGGTTCCCAGCCCTGCTTTAAGGGTACTTCTTCCTTTTTTTTTTTCCTTTTCCCTTGCCTTTAAAAGAAATGAGTGAGTATTATTTTCAGGTCCATTGTACACCCTATAATCACATTCCTCTGTACTAACCAATTGAAGCTGATGCTTGTGCCAAATCCCACAGGTATTCAACACCAAGAGTCTGTTGCGGCCTTCCGGAAACCTGCTGGGTCTCCAGTTCATCTTGGTAAGCTCTCCTGTTAGGAATTGCCTAAAGTCCCCTCATTTCCCTTTCATTTTAAAATGGTTGCCATTCGGGATATGTACAGGAGTAAATTACCTTTCCTGCGAGGTTCATGGTGCTCCTTTGGGACACCTACCGGTTTATATCCACTGAGCAGCTGCCATATTTATGAATGTGAAAAAGCACTAGCTCAGTGAACCATGTGCTTGCGTGTAATGTTGTAACGTCTCCTATGACGTTAGCAATTTTCCCTGTGGATACTGAAATTGAATGTCAAAGAGATCAAATATCTCATGCACCTTTTCTTGCTTCAGATTTCCTCCTCTCCTCTGCCTAGCTCTTACCCTGTCATGCCCCCTCCCACCATGCTTATGCGTCTCTCCATCACAGATAATCCTCAGCCTTTTGTTGACCCTCTCACTGCTTTTTGTTCTTCCCTGATCCTCTCTCATCAATGCCAAAAAGCAGTTCTTGCCTGTGCACGCAAGTGAGGCATGGAGAAGGTGCAGGCACCAGCCCCCAGTTACCTGCCTGCACATGCTTTTAGTGCAAATGAGCTCTCTCTGGGGATGCCACCCCCAGCTGTGCCGATCCTCTGATTCCTCATGCACGTGACACCATAAGGGGGGAAAGTTCGGCTTAAAGGAGCTGAATTAAAGCTGGTAGGAGTCTTGCTATGGGACTGAAGGAGCTGCAGGTGTTTCAGTCTGAGAGAATCTGCCCCTAAGAAGGAGGGAGAACGATGCCAAGATGGTTTTGTTGTGTTATTTTAGTGCTGCTAATATTTTGTTCAAACACCCTAATGTTTCTCCAAGGTACTTACAAAACAGAAGTTCCATATCATGAATGATGATGTTGTTTTAATCATAAGGAAACCAAAGAGGGGAAAAAAATCAGTCTTTGATGGAGTGATTCCCAACAAGCCTTCATCTAAGTCTGTTTTCAACACTAGTTTTGGTATCTCAAAAGCGTTGCTGCCAGCCAACTTCAGCACATGACTGAAGGGAAGTTATTGGCCCACTCCATGCTCTCTTGGAAGGAAATTTTGTTTTTCTTAATCACACAAGGAGAACACACACTTCTTGTGGAACAACTAGGATCAGTTTTGCAGGCTTGGCCTGATGTTTGAGAAATTTTTTATCATTGCCCTAGTCACACCTGTTTAAGCTGAGGTCCACCCAGATAAATCCATTTTCTTGCCAAATTTCTTCCTTCACTTCTTCAGGAATTTCATCTCCCACAAGCAACTGATAATGAACAAACTCTTCTTGCAACTCTCCACACTCTCAACAATTTAACTTGGGTTTCAAAACCAAAAAAAAAAAAGCCATAACCCATCACCACCACCACCAAACTGTTTATAAAATACTCAGTACTCAAAAGTTTTAATGTTGCTCCATTCCAGAAGTCAGCAAACTGAGAGTTCACACCTACTTGATCATTCATGGGTAGGTTGTGTTATGTTCATGGAATACACACAGAGAATGTAGATGAAAACATCAAATACTCTTCTGGGAAGGTTGCAGTGTAACACTACTTTTATTGCTTCCGGGGGTAGCCAAGTTAATCTGTTACAGGGGAAAAAAAACCAACAAATGGTCTGGTAGCACTTTATAGACTAACAAAACATGTAGATGGTATCATGAGCTTTCATGGACACAGCCCACTTCTTCAGATGACCGGAGTTATGAGTTTAGGGTGTGAACAACCAAAATAAATAGAAGGGGGAAAAGGAGGTGTGAGGGGGAAAAAAGGAAGCGGGGGCAGGGAGAAGAGCAGGTGGGAGTCAGAGAGCAGAGGGAATCAGTAAGTATCTGAAGATTGGGTAGTTAATATGAAGCAGATAAGAATCAAAGTGAATAGATAGTACCCTTCTGATCTGTTTGCACCTTCAATGGCTGTTAAGTTGGTAGTGTCCCAACCAGCTTTCATCACATTTGAGTCCATTAGCATGTGAATTGAATTTGTGAATGAACTGTAATTCCAATATTTCCCTGTTGATCTGGCTTGTAGAACTGGCTTGTGACAAGACAGCTACCTGGAGATCTTTTAAAGAGTGATGTGGAAGATTGAAGTGCCCCCCAACAGGTTTCTGTATGTTTCCTTTATGTATATCTGATTTGTGTCCATTCCCATAGAATAGTGATAGAAATGTAGCCGTGTTAGTCTGGTGTAGCTGAAGCAAAATGCAGGACAATGTAGCACTTTAAAGACTAACAAGATGGTTTATTAGATGATGAGCTTTCGTGGGCCAGACCCACTTCCTCCTTGTTAGTCTTTAAAGTGCTACATTGTCCTACATTTTGCTGGAAGAAAATAGTCACAACCATATATACCAAAGGATACAATTAAAAAAAATTAACACATATGAAAAGGACAAATCATGTGTTAATTTTTTTTAATTGTATCCTTTGGTATATATGGTTGTGACTATTTTCTTCCACTATTTGATCTGAGGAAGTGGGTCTGGCCAACGAAAGCTCATCATCTAATAAACCATCTTGTAGTCTTTAAAGTGCTACATAGTCCTGTATTTCATTCCCATAGAGACTGTCCAGTTTGTCCAATACATATAGCAATGGGGCACTGCTGGCATTTGATGGCATAGATCAAATTACAGGATATGCAGTCAAATGAACTTTTGATTTGGTGGCATATGTTGTTGGCTCCAGTGATGAATTTGCTAGTATAGATATGTTGGCAGAGTTGGCATCGGTTTTGGTTGTAGGGCTGGGTTCCTGGAGGCTTATGATGTGGTTGTGTGGCATGATTAACAGAAATAATTTGTTTCAGGTTGAGGTTGTCTGTAAGCGAGAATAGGCTTTTCTCCCAAGGCCTCAGAGTGAGGAATCATTTTCCAAGATGGGTTATAGATTGTGAATAGTGTGCTGGAAAGTTCTGAGTTGTGGACTGTAGATAATAACAAGAGGAGTTCTGTTATTTTTTCTTTTGGGTCTGTCTTGGAGTAGTTCATGTCTGGGTACTTTTTTGGCTCTGACAATTTGTTTTTTTCACTTCTCTAAGTGGGTATTTCAGTTTTAGGAATGATCTGTAAAGATCCTGATTGTCTGTCTGTGGGGTCGGAGCAAAACTGGTTGTATCTTAGGGCTTGGCTGTGGACAATAGACTGAGAAATGTGTCTGGGAAGCTGGATGTATGAAGGTAAGTGTAGCAGTCGGTGGGTTTCCACTATAGAGTGGTAGAAATTTGTCCATTATTTAACTGTACTGTAGTGTCCATGAAGTGGATTTCTCATGTAGACTGGTCCAGGCTGCGGTTGATGGTGGGGTGGAAGTTGTTGCAATCCTTGCATCTGTTTTCCGTGGGTCCATATAATGAAGAAGTCATCGATGTAGCATAAGTAAAGTAGGGGTATTATGGGGGCAAGAGCTGAGGAAACGTTGTTCAAGGTCAGCCATAAAGATGATGGCACATTGTGGTGCCATGCCTGAACAACACAAAGTAATGAAACCCAGAAAGAGAGAAAGCAGGTTGGTTTATAATGCAAAGAGGCACAACTTACCCCCCTTTCTTCTACGCTGGTTCTTTCTAGACTGATTATCATCACACACGTTCCTATAGAAAAACTCTCGCCTACTGTCAGATCAAGGAAATGCCCACCACAATTCTTAAAATAAAGCTTGACATTTCAACAAAGTCTTCAATACACCACAGCGTGTTCAGCACATACTGGGTAACAAATGACAAGTAACAAATCCTGACTCCTTTCAAGAATTTCGATTTCTGTCTCTCAGGGATGTAAATTTCATCTTCAGCTTTTCTTATAATCTCAAAGAATAAGACATTATTGACATCTTGCTGCTCTCTCTGAGAGTTAAGGATTGTCCCATTTGCAATCAGCCAACTCATTTTTTGTCATTTATCTCTTGTTAACGAAAAAAATGTTTGCAAAGGAAAAGGGAAGGACCACTGCCATAGGGGTTTGGAATGATCTGTGAAGTTCTTGAAACCATCTTATCATCTGAGTGGAAGTAGCTCTCAAGCAGGGCATATCCAGAGAAACTCCAAGAGTACTAGGCAAATTATGGAAGCTAATCTTTCTTTGGCTATGGAAGGGTTGAGCTAGGACAGAAGTCAATATATACTTTGGAAGGTAGCGGGGGACATGTTTGGTGCAACATTTTTGCCAGCTTGGCTAAAAGAACATAAGAATGGCCACACTGGGTCAGATCAAAGGTCCATCCAACCCAGTATACTGTCTGCCAACAGTGGCCAATGCCAGGTGCCCCAGAGGGAGTAAACCAAATAGGTAATGATCAAGCAATCTCTCTTGCCATCCATCTCTACCTTCTGCCAAACAGAGGCTAGGGACACCACTCCTTACCCATCCTGGCTAATAGCCATTAATGCTCTTAACTTCCATGAATTTATCTAGTTCTCTTTTAAACCCTGTTATAGTCCTAGCCTTCATAACCTCTTCAGGCAAGGAGTTCCACAGGTTGACTGTGCACTATGTGAAGAACTTTCTTTTATTTGTTTTAAACCTGCTGCCCATTAATTTTTTTGGTGGACCCTAGTTCTTATATTTTGTGAACAAGTAAATAAAATTTCCTTATTCACTTTCTCCACACCACTCATGATTTTATATACCTTTATCATATTCCCCCTTAGTCTCCTCTTTTCCAAGCTGAAAAGTTCTAGTTTCTTTAATCTCTTCTCATATGCAGCCCGTTCCAAATCCCTAATCATTTTAGCTGCCCTTCTCTGAATCTTTTCTAATGCTAGTATATCTTTTTTGAGAAAAAGTGCTAAAGCCCAGCCTTGCCCCCATGTTAATGTAAGTGAATATGAAAAAAACAAAACTGACCTAAAGAGATGTGCTTAACGTAGAGACAGAAGACAAGAGGCTACTAAAAAGGGCTTGAAATATGTTCATAAATGTTTCCACGTTTACTGATCAAAAAAAAAACCTCATTCTACTCTTTGCAACTCGTTCTACAAATTAACTCTTCTAAAGCGTGCAAAGTGGTTTGTAACGTCCCATAATGCCATGATTTTAAGTAATAATTTCTCTTCTCTTTTTGTGCATGAAAGCTATGGAAACTGACTCGTGGAAATCTGAATCAAGCCTTTTTGACACAGGTAAATATTTAACGCAATAAAATACAACAGATCCACCAGCAACTACACTGGAAATAACCAGCATTTCTAAACCCTTGGGAGGAACTTACACTTTTTAAGAAGGCCCTTGGTAATAACTTCCATTTACAAGAATTATTATGCACAATGACAAATGTGGCTTTCAGCTTCTCTCTGGTAGTTTGAAACTGCTCTGGTGGGCCCGATACTCATATCAGTCTCAAGCAAGCCCCATTCTAGGAACAGAACCAATGAAGTCTACAGAGAGTAGCAACTCTGCAAAAGGGGGTTCTAGCTACTGGAAAAAAGGGCCTAAAAGATTAATATATATCCTGGAAAATGCAGGGATATGGTAACAATCTGTAGAGAGTTAGGCTGTGGACAGGAAAGAGATCAGTCAAATTGTACACAAGAGCTTATAAAGAAATATAAACTGAACACATGGAAAACTCCTGAAAGTAAAATTATGATGTTATGGAACAGTGTCCCATGGGAATTATCATTTAACTTTTCTATTGCAGTGGTACCTCCAGTTCAAACAGCCCAGTGCCCCATTGTGCTTGGTGCTGTCCAAACATTTAAAAAATGACAGTCCCTTCTAAAATCTTATGATCGGAAATAGACAAGACAACTGGTGTTATATTAGATGATACAATGGGGAACCGTCCTGGACTGGCATGGGGATGGACCATACGATCCAATCGATTTTTCCATCTCTAGCTTCTATGCTTCATTGATCTCCCCTTTGTGAAACTGTGCTTGCAGCTGTCTTGATGGGCCCAATTTTTAAGAGTTTTCACTTGAAAGTTGAAATTACTTCAGAGCCGAGATATGAATTAGACTTGCATTAGTTCCAATATGTGGCAAAGCACATACATATTTGAATTAAAACTCAGAACCTGAGTTAGAAGAGATGATTCTATATCCATAACTACGGCTGTATCTACACTGCAGCATTTTTCCGGAAAAACATTACTTGCGTCCACACTGCCATTGCATTCTTTCGACAGAACGGAGAGGTTTTTCCCACGGCGGTAAACATCATTCTATGAGGAAGAAGCCTTTTTCAGAAAAAGCTTTTTCGGAAAAAGGCGTGTGTGGATACAGAAGAGGGAGTTCTTTCGAAAGAAGCGGCTTCCAGGAAATAACACAGGTGCCCTGGTGGCCATTCTGTCCATACTAATCCCAACTTAAATGCAAGATAGCATCCAATCAATGTGGATACTGTCTTTCGAAAAAGCACATCGCTTTTTCAATGCGCTTTGCTGTGTGGACGCTCTCTCTCAAAATAAGCTTGCAGTCTAGATGTAGCCTATGTAGCATTGTATAAATGAACAGGTTTCCCTGAGACACGGAGGGCAGGCTGAGTTGAAGAGAAGACATTTTATTGGATATCGTAGGCAAGTTCTGTGTGTCTGTTTGAAATGAGCTACAGCACAGTGGCTAGTGGGAAGGATTTATATTTGGAGACCAAAATGAGTGATGACTTTAAACTGGATGAAGACACATTGGTGCAGTCTTCTTTGTGCTTTCTCTGTAACCCAAGTGTGCGTGTAGGCTAGTGATAAAATCTGACGAATTTAGTGTGTCACTTCAGAGGAACAGTTTCTGGCGTGCATGGACCAACTGCTATCTTATGTAAATGAATGGAAGTTTAATGAGCATGTGACAATCCAGTGAAGGAAAATCTAATTAGCATGGCTTGAGCTGCCCATAAAGTAAGCTGAAATTCCCATGGAAATAAGAAAATTAAATGGGGGCTGGTAGAACTAGGAGGCCCACAGGAACTGACTATCTCCCCAATTAGCACAGAGAAATATTTTGTAGGTGGCATTATTTTTAAAATAAATGTATTGGAAAATAAATCAGTCAGCTGACCCACAGCCTTCCATAAACATGACATTCACATGACTAGGCTTGGATTGTAGGTAGCTACAAAGCTACCTGAGCTGAACACGCACGTGGAGGATGGACAAAACCTTGTGTAGGTGCAGATCAAGCGATGAGGCACTTAACTATGAATCTGACTTAGCTGCAAAGTTTGGTAGTAGATAGGATGGTAAATGTTCATAATTAATTACTGGGTAATGTTATACTCAGTTGTGCAAGTATGGTGTATTGAGTGCCTTTCCTTCACAATGACACATGATTGGTGCACAATACACTAATATGGCCAAGAACACAGAAAAAGTGTGATATTATTTGAGCTATATTAGATGGCTATGTATTTGAAGATGGCAGTGGAATGCATGCACACAGGCTGGCAAGGGGAAGGTTAAGGAACTTTACTCTTGTTGTTTCATGACTTGTAAGTACAATTTACAAATTGAAGCTCTGGACCTGATAAGTATGCATTTGTGCTTTTGCATGTTTGGACCCCAGTTTGCACTTTTGTGTTACTCAGTTACACCTTGGCAAAGCAAGTGTAAAGCTGGTGCACTGCCAGTTCAAAAGGGCTTTTTATTTTCACTGAACACAGATTTGAGACTCGGAAAGGAGCACAGCAGTGGAGAATCTGGCCCTCCATGAGATCAATGTAAAGGAAGAGATCAGAGTAGTGTTTCCACAGGCTCATAACCTGGGCAAAGGATAGCCAGTTTTCAAGAAAGTCTTTAGTGGTACAATTCCTCAATGAAGAGTACTTCCTATTCCTAATGTTATCTTTCTGTGCCCCACCTGCTGCACACAAACCAGGATTGTAGGAGGATAGGAGGATAAATATTTTATGTGTTATGTGAAATATTATTTTATAGGAGGATAAATATTTTTTAATGTGTTATGTGAAATACAATGAAAGAAGCAGTTTTGCTCATATGTTCAAAAAGTATTTTTCTTCAGGAAGGTACTAAAAGTGAACACTCGGAGCCCAAAAGTTGAACATTTAAAACAAATGATTAAACACCTGAAAACAATATGCGAGGGTGAGAATGGAAATACCCATTCACCCTTTCAGAGGTTAGTTCTGCTCCCAAGACAATGAAGTCCCTCCTCTGCAGAATTCTCTGCCACAAACTGCCTTTTCTGACCTAAATTCCCATTTTGTTGTCCCATGAATGCTTTCTTCTTGGTCTCTCATGATTTGAACTGAACACTGCTGTCCCTTCCCTTCATTTTAGGCAGTCCTTTATAGCTCAGCTCTTTGCTGCTTTCTGCCCATGTGCTGAGCCATAGGCTTTTGTGTCTGCCTTGGCATCAGTGGCTCAGAGCCCCCAGTTCTTGGCCCAATCCTCCATCTGCTCCTACAGAGCTGCCAAACAAAGACCCACAGAGAAATGTACAAAACACTCTCACTTCCAGTCACTCGTCAGTCTAAGTCCAGAGTTTGTTATTGACTCGATAACCTCCTTTGATTTCTTCCCTCTGGAAAGCTGCTGTTCTTTTCTCTCACCTGCTCTAGTTAAATAAGGTGCCATGAATTCTACTGGGTTTTTATTATTTGTAGACCACTCCCAAGGGAAACATGACAATGCCCTTCGCACTTGCCCTGTTACTTGGAAGTTTATTTCTATGGCTATGTCTATACTACAGCAACTACAGTGGTGCAGCTGCACCTCTGTAGCACTGCATAATACTGCTGGTGAAAGCTCTCCCAGTGGCTTACTAACTCCTGCCTCCATGAGATGTAGCTGCTATGTCAGCAGGGGTAGACTGGGCCTAATGGGCAATTCCGATAGATGGGAAAAACAGAAAACATTCAGCATAGCACAGGACTCAGGTTTGCTCTTCAGTAACTTTGCCTTGACCCTCTCAATCCCTGCTAATGTGAAAACAGCACAAGTGCAGGCAAGCATGCAAAATCAGCTCAGCTATGCAGCTGCCAGGGCACTCTGCAAGAGGCCTAAGAAACTACAGAGAGTTCCCCTACAGCCTAGAAGAGGCTCTAGTGGAGTATATCACTTTGATATCGGTTTATTTTAGAACCTGACCTTTCTGAGGCCTGCCAGTATTTCTCCCTCTTTAGTCTGGTGGTGCTCTTGCTACAGCTGTGGTTAGCCAGAAGGAGCCCAGGCAGGAAGCAGGCCACAGTATGGGTTTTGAGTTGATGGGCTGTGTTTCTGTTATTAAGTTATCTTGGTCTGCTGTCCCAGAGGGGAGCCGTGTTCATCTGTAACTGTAGAAAAGGTGTCACGGGACTGGTCTACCGTGTTGTAGAGCGTCTCCCAACAAAAGCATTTTCCTCTCAGGCTGCTGTCCTCTCATTCACATCTTCTAAAGTCTGGCATGGGAGGGCTGGCGAGAGGCATTAACAACACCACACACCAGAGAGACGCTCCAACTGAACGGGACAGTGCCAGTCAGAGTACAGCACGAGAACAAAGCGCTGGGCATGACTCTTCTTATTTCACAAGGCAAAAGGCTGGCTCTCAAGACTACTTGGGAGGTGGAGAGGAGGGAGTTTCTGGTACAAGGGCAGGCTTCACCGAGTGCCATTGGGGGGCTGGTCTATGTTTCAGGAAGGCTTTGTGTCTGAGAGATGGTCCTGTCAAAAGGCAGGGAGGCAGAGTTTCAGCAATAGGAGAGTCTCTCCCACTCCCCCCCTCAAGATACCCTGTGTGCCTATAGTGGGACCATTGCAATAAGGATGCAAGTGAAGATAGACTGTGAGCTGTGTGGGGCATTTAACCAGCTCCCAGCAGACCCAGAACAGGAGAGGTGCAAGCCTCTGTCCCTGTATGGCTACTTTTTGCTTTACGCATGTAGAAAAGGCCCTCTTGCAATAGAGAGGACCTAAGGAGGAACCCAGCTAACTCAGTCAGAACCTCTTCTACAATTCCCAAGGAATGTAGAGCAGGAGCCATGTCATCCTTTAAATGAAATGTGTAGTCCTCTGTGAGCCTGGGCAGAGAGGCACCACGCCCTCTACCCAGCCGCATCTGGAGAGTCGAGCACAGCTGCAGGCTGTGTCATAGGGAAATGGCTGTGCTTCCCATCATGCCGCAGCAGGCTCCTCAACAGGGCCATGAGGGAAGAGGGGATGATCTTTGCGCTTTCTCCTGCAACCTGCGCCCACGTGGAGACAGCAGCAGTCTGGTAATTTTAGTTCCTCTGTGGGAAGCTGCTTTCTTAGCCAGGAGATGGATTTAAAACGGAGACACATTTTCTCAGCTAAGACTAATCGTTATTATTTCTGTGCATGTTAATGATTATTTGTAACACGAGAGCATGAAGACGCCCCAGCCAGAGGTCAGAACCCCCTTGTGCTAGGCACTGTCTCCACAACAGAAAGAAAAAATGGTTCCTGACTCAAAGGTATGTCCACGTTTGTTTGGGTGCAGGCACTTGACGGTTTTAGGAGCTAGCACTGTGTGAAGATTAGTTATTAGAATTCCATGAGAAATTATTGAAACAGGAGTTTGACTGGAACGACAGCACGCTGTTCTTCTTTCTTCCTTTTGGCGTGGGTCTGTCTTCCCAGATGATCTAATCACTAGTATCTAAAGAGTTCCCCTTACATGCTCTGGAATTCAAAGCTGTGTGACTGCCAAGTCCCTTCAGAGCTCAGATGTTGCTTCCTCTGATATTCCTGGGTATCTGCTCTCTGTACTTCTCTCACACTGACACACGTTACAGCAAAGAGGAACTCTGAGGTACTTTATAACTTCTCAGTTTTTGTCTACAATTAATTCAGACATTTAATGCTACCTTCTTGCCCAGAGGTGGGCAAGAGGAGGACTCTCAGGCACAGAGCAGCCCCATGTAATTTTAAGCAGCTGGCTGCTCCCTGTGGTTCTCTGCTCTGAGCGCCAAGGGCAGGGAGATTTCCAGCCAATAAGCTACAAAATTGTGTTTGGAGCAAGGAGCAATGCGCACCCAGAGCAGAGAGCCATAGGGAGTAGCCAGCCCTTTTGGGCAACCTGGGGCTGTGGCAGGCAGGGAGCCTGCATTAGGATCCTGCCTGGCTGCTGGCTGGGAGCTACCTAGGTAAGTGCCTCCTGAACAAAGCCTGCTTCTGGCTCCCCACCCACTCCCACACTCCAATTCCCTTCCCCGGGTTACTACCCCAGGGCACCACCCAAGCCCTCTGCCCCAGGTCACAACTCCCTCCCAGACCCTGCTGCTGCTCCTACATCCCTCCCCCAGACCAGAATCCTCTCCTGCATCCCTACCCTATCCTAGACCCTGCATCCCAGTCTCCTAACCCAAGCTACCTTCTGCAACCAACCTCTGTTCCAGACCCTGCATCCTCCCCATAGAAAAAATGCATCTCCTGACCGCTTACCAAAATCATGGAGTGGTCCCCCCATCAAAAATTATTGCTCACCCGTGATCTTGCTGGTTTCCTTTTGAAGTCTGCAGCATTTCCTCCGTTTGCCTACTGATGAAGATTCGTGGGCATTCTCCAACTACTTGTTTCAGTGATAGACAAGCATAACAACCAGTTTGCTATTTCTTTGATAAACAAAACATAATTATCCTCCTACTCAGTAAGTTTTTTCCCTTTATTTGCAGTATTGCCCCCAACTGACTGATTTTAGCCTATTCATGTGGGAAAAAGTTGTTTCTTTCACTTAAGCAGACAGGAGTTGCTTTAACTTAGGAGAAGCTAGCCAGACATTAAATCATGAACTGAAGCCATGTTGAACTCTTTTAATCATCCCTAGGCTGCTCCTATAATACTCTATGATCCAATACGACCTCTCTAGGACACCTCTACTTTATTTTGTTACATGAAGCGAGAAGCAGACTCTTAGATGCTGCTTTTCAGATTTCGTATTTTGGCTCCCTGAATCTTTCCATTGATTGTAATGGGGTTTGGATCAGGCTTTGTTTTTTTCTCTTTTCCCCAAAAAAGAAGAACCTAACATCATAGAAAAAAACTGAAGACCTCATTAATGACTTGCTTCCCCTTCCCAGTTATGTGATAGGATGCTCTTTGTCCTTGCTCACCTCTCCATATAGGAAAACAGAACATGAGCAGCCTGACTCTCCACTGCCTTGAAACCTTGGTAGTCATTTAAATCAGTGGAAAGGATGTGCAAGCTGCCATTAAGTCAAAATGGTAGCATTGTACTCCCACTTTGCATTCAGTTAAAAAAGGAGTAAATGAAAGTAAAAGGCAATGGAGAATCAACTGTCAGGGCACATCTACACTATGCAGAACATCACCGCAGCTGCAGTCAATCTTCCAGAGTTTGATTTAGCAGGCCTAGTATAGACCCAGTAAATTGAACTGAGAGGGTGCCCCCATCAGCACCAGTACTTCTTACTAATGAAGAGTAAGAAAAGTCAACAGGAGCGTATGCTCCTGTCAACTTTCTACTGTGTGGATGGTGCAGAAACATGATTTAAGATACGTCGACTCCAGCTACATAATTACCCTAACTGGAGTTGCGTATCTTAATTCAACCTTCTACTTTCTATTTCTTTTCCTTTCTAAACTCTAATCAGTATATCAACACTTCCTTTGGTCACTGTGGTTTTCAGCAAAGTGAAGTGAAATATACAGATTTGAATTAATATTTGGAGCAAATGTGAGTGTGGTGGTAAAACCCACCTTGTCAGAGAGAGATTCCAGAAGTGTTTTTGTCATAAACAGATCACCTGTTTACTTCATCTCAGAAAAGCCAAATTTACTACCCCTAGCAAAAACCACAAAACAGAACTGTGCTCGGGGCAGGAATTCAGAAAAATCTGCACCATCAGATGTGACTGCTGAATAGTAAACCTTTTAGATGAGACACTGCTCTGACTCATCTGTAGGTCCAGGTCAGGACACTATAACAACCCTTTCCCCAGTCTTTTTGCCATGTATTTATGTCAGATTTTAGGAGCATTTTTAGTCCTAGATTACTCGTATAAAAAAATTGGAAATAACCTTACATGTTACTGACTTCGCAATTTTCTCATCAGTTTAAACATGAGTACAGCCAACTCCCTGGTTTAATAGTCCTTCTCTGATTAGAAGATTTCAGGATGAGAAGGTGGACATCTCCCTGGAGTAAGGCCAATGTGCAGTTACAATAACCTGATCCTCCTTATTCTTTTCTTTTCTGATCAGTAACAGGAGTGAAGACGACAAGCAACATGTCCCCAGTCCTCAGGGGTGTATTGTTTTACATGTCACCTCACCAAAATAACAAGAAGCACAAATCACTTTCAGAGACATCTCTGTTTACTCTGTACTTTCTTCCTATCAGTGAGGTCAGACACAGAATAGTTTCTTGTGCATTTAGTGACTAAACAATTTTTTAAAAATTTCTCCAGGCTTCAGTTCAAAGGAAGAATTGAATCCAAAACCCTTGGAGCCAGTTTCCCAGGGAAATCCAAGTACGTAAATCATAATGAATTATATAACATAATGATCTCTTTGCTGGTATGTGAATTGAACCTCTGAGAATGTAGTAAAAAAAATCAACTAAGCATAAGATATTAGACAAATTTTGGAACATATATTCCTATACAATATAGTACTAGATGTCCTTAAGAGTTTCTGTTTAGCATTTGCCAGGTTTCTCATCTGCTGCAAATAATTTTTTTACCTTATGGAGCAAATAGCAAACTCTTAACTTCGGCCACCTCTATAATTACCATGCCAGAGATCAATCTTCTGGTGTTTGATTTAGCGGGTCTAGTAAGGACCCGCTAAATCAAATGCTGAGGGTGACCCAGTCGGCGCTGGTAATCCTTGCTTCGCAAGGAGTAAGGAAAATGGTCAAACTCCTGCAGTGGAGATGGTGCCAAACTTGGCTTAAGGTACATCAACTCCAGCTATGTTATTGCATACCTAAGCCGACCTTCTAAGGCTAGTATAGACCTGGCCGTACTCAAACCAAGGGATACATCTACATTGCCTGCTTCCCAGTATGGGTAGACAGACACATGCACGCTCTGCTTGAGTTAACATGCTACAATAGCAGTGTCACTGAGAGCAGTGCAAGTAGCAACTTGGACTAGCCACTTGAGTACGGCTCTCCCAGACCCCCATAGTACATGTTTGGGGGTTTAGCCTGGGCATGGTCTGTGCTACCTCTGGTTACACTGCTGTTTTTAGCTTACTCACTAAAAAAGAGCTAGCCTGCCTCTGTCTACACAAGCTGGGAAGCATACTGCCAGCCTCAGAATAGTGAGATGTTGGCTGTATGAAATATTGTGTCATGGGAATTTCTCAGGCCATGGCTCTGTAGTATGGCATCAGACACAGAATTTGGAGCCTGCTTGGGGGACACTTACTAACACACACCATGTATTTGCTGTGCCTGGGATGAGGCTAAGCAACTGGGTGCTAATAACAGCACTCCTTTTGTCTGGAATAACTGACTGAGCAGGTCTGGCTCCTGGAATTAGGGCTCTACTGGCTTAGAAGCTGATCTACTGGAGGGAGGAGGGACCATTCAGAAAATGGGTCCTGTGGTCACAGCAGCAAAAGGAGAGACACCTCCTAGGCATGGGGAGAAAGAAGTAGACAAAGACCATCTGGAAACTCTCACCCACAATTAAGAAAGGACCTGGCTCAGAGCCTGTTGAAGTCGGGAAGAGATTCCCCCCTCTCCCCCCCACTGACTTCCACGGGGTTTGGATCAGACCTTAAAGTGAGGAGTGAAAGAAAAGGAAAGCAAACCCTGAGTAGGGAGGGTTTATAGAACTATAACTCTTGCTGAGATAGAAGCCCTTGGCTGAGCTCACAAATTTCCCAGCCCCCTTTCCCTCCTCCTCTCCCCCCACTCTATTTGGCTGTGTCTAGACTGGATCCCTCTGCAGAGAGAGGGATGCAAATCAAGGACTTTGGAAGTGCAAATGAGCCCAGGATTTAAATAGCCTGGGCTTCATTTGCATACTCATGTTCCGACACTGTGCGGATCAGGCTCGGTGTCAAAGGTGAAAGTAAAGTGTAGCCGTGGCTCAGAGACAGCAAAGCTTAGGTTCTGTCTACCCTCTTTGGCCTCCTAGGTCCTGTAGTAACTTTATCACAACAGGGTCACTTTTTCTAATGCAGTGTCTCTCAACCAGAGGCTCACGTACCAGAAGGTACATCGATCCAGCTAGCTAGTTGCCTAGTTTTACAACAGGCTACATAAAAAGCACCAGCAAAGTCAGTGCAAACTAAAGATTTCATACAGACAAGGGCTTGTTTATACTGCTCTATATATACTGTACACCGAAATGTAAGTAAGGCATATTTCCCCCAATTGCTTTATTTTATAATTATAATAGTAAAAACAAGGAAGCCTCTCATTGCTATTTCCTCTCTCAGACTGCAAAGTTGATTTATCCTTCTTGATTGATGGGAGCTGGAGCATCGGAAAACGCCGTTTTCAGATCCAAAAACAATTTCTCAGTGATGTTGCTCAAGCTCTGGATGTTGGCATAGCTGGTCCTCTCATGGGTATTGTTCAATATGGGTAAGAGTGTCTCCCCATAATGTCTGGCTCTTCCTCAGTCTGTACAAGGTCACAACTGCACTAATCCCGACTCTTTTTGGAGTGACCATAGTCTATTTTCATTTATTTTTACACTAAATCTATTCTAAGTGAGAGAAACAATATAAAATTCAACATAGGAAATTTGGGATGTTATGAGACCGAAGTGTATGGGAAAAATATACTTGGCTATCTTGAAAGATTGAACATAGAAATAAACAAGATACTGGAGAAACTTAAACAACAAATGGTCTGGTAGCACTTGATAGACTAACAAAGCCCTGGCTGGGTTGATTTAGTTGGGATTGGTCCTGCCTAGGGCAGGGGGCTGGACTTGATGACCTCTTGAGGTCTCTTCCAGCTCTATGGTTCTATGAAACCATGTAGATGGTATCATGAGCTTTTGTGGGCACAGCCCACTTCTTCAGATGACCAGAGTTTAGATACTGGAGATTAGCGTAGATGATCATAATAGTCCCAGCTAGCTTTACATTTCTGTATTCCTTTTCATGCTAACTAATAACAAAGTGATAAAAAACACTGCAATAAATGAGGTAGTATTCTTAAGCAGAAAGTAATTTTGTAAACTACTGAGATTTGTGCACAATCGGCTTTGAGGCTTAATTTACATACCAATAGCAGCGCAGTATGAAAAGGCAAAGCTTCTACAATGGGTGCATCCAATGAGGAAAAAAAGGTAGTTTTTTTAAAAGCACTTTAGCTACCCTGTGGTTAAATCCTAGTGTGAAAAGGCAAATGTATTTGTGTCATATGCTTACACTTGTTAGTTAACACATGGAAGAAAAAAAAAAAGGTTTTGTTTAGGGAAGACAAAATCTAAGTGGATAGATTGCCAGAGATACACAGAAATAGGATGGACTGAGGTAGATACTGTTGCCTCTCCTGCTGCTAAAAGTTCAGGAGAGTTTAAAACAAAATTACATACCAAGTTTTTCCTTAAATGCATGCTGTTAAATTATCTAAAAATAGCTTTCAAAGAAGAGAAGCCCTATAATTCATATAATTAAAACTCTCTGTCTCTCTCTGTTACACCATTACCACAAACAAGAGAGTAGCCTCTACTACAGTGATTGTCAACCTTTTTTCATTCACGGAGCCCTAAAAACTTATAAATGGAGGTGCAGACCCATTTGGAAATCTTAGATGTAAGCTGCAGCTCCCCAGGGATCTGTGGCCCACAGGTTGAAAACCACTGCTGTACTAAATGAATTCAGAGATGTCCACAGCCAACAAAAAAAAAAGTTTGAGTCTATTGGTATGTCTTCACCAATACCTGTTACTTTATCATTCGTATGTCTAGATTGTTTGAGTTTTACAGGGATGTGCCTACATGTTTATATAGGAAACACTAGACACTTCTTTTTAAAGGTCTTCTCTGTGGTTATGTAGTGAACTGCCTTTCCGGCAAACTTCCTCTTCCGTCTCCTTGGGGCATTACTTAAACTATTATAAATAGAACCATGCTGCAAACTGCAAAAAACTGATGGCCACTTTTTTTTTTCTTTTTTACATGTTAGTGATGATCCGTCTACAGAATTTAACCTCAAAACTCATGCGAACTCCAGGGATGTGAAAAATGCCATAGAGAAAATTCTACAGAAAGGAGGACTTTCCAATGTTGGTATGTAGGCTGTGGGTAGCTTATCTGCTGTTCCTTAGCATGAGAAGGTCCATAGGATGTGGGCAAACAACCTCGTAGGGGTTCTAGTGGGCAAACAAGCTTGATGCAGCATTGCATAACTAAACTAGGCAGCTGATGACCACAGAGTCCGGAGCATGCCATGGCACCCTGTGATTGATGTATTACTATCATCCTAGCAGGGGTCTACTCTGCACCCTACATGGGACTGATTGAGGGGAAGAGAGCTAGCAAAGACCTTTTAATAATACCTTATGTGCATTAGTCGGTGAGATTTTGAGCACAGCTTAAGTAAAAGATTTTGAATTACATTTACATTACATTATATTATATGTAAACTCTCATCCATGAGAGGGTTTGGTTTTCAGGAAAGCTGAGAATTTTGGGGTGTCACTCTTTTCCTTTACCCTCATCAGCAGCTCCCCCCGTCATAGCTGAGGCTTTTGCTCTCTTGACTCATCCACACTAATAAGGAGGAGCAGAGAAAGGGAGAAGTTCTCACTGATGTTGGAACCAGAGCAAGGCATAAAGTTGGACCATTGCAAGTGGTTCTTCTTCCTGTTCAGCTTCCATGCTGCCTCTACACTCTACCTGCTAATGCTCCCCTTCCTAGAGCTTTAGGGCTGGAATTTGGTCTCTAGCTCTAGATCAGAAACACTGTCTTAAAGCATTCCACGTTCCTATGTCTAAAGCAGGGGTGTCCAAACTTTTTTCAAAGAGGGCCAGATTTGATGAAGTGAACAAGCGTGAGGGCCGACCATTTTGTCTGACATTCTTTGAACCATTAAAATTAAACGCAAATTAACTATTTTATGCAAAGTTTATTGCAAACGGCATACTTTTCATTTCGTCACATGGATGACAAATCTAAACAGGTGTTAAATCACTCTGCCTTTCATATCTGAAGGCCAGATGAAAAAAAAATCCAGGAAGCTGAAATATATGTCAGGAACATTGTAAAGTACATTACATATTATTGGTAATAGAGGTTGTCTGTCAACTTTTAAGTTCAAAAAATATGAACAGGAACATAACACCATGTATACATGTTGTGTCCAAATATATTTATAACTGATTTAGACCAACTGACATTAACTGAGATTTTACAATGTATTCATCTCAATACATATGGATTCGTTGGGGGCCATAAAAGATAGATATTGCCAAATTACCTGTGGGGCCGTATTAAACCGGAACACGGGCCGCAATTGGCCCGCGGGCCGGACTTTGGACATGCCTGGTCTAAAGAGACAGGTTACTGGGCATCATCCTCCAACCCACTCCTCTTACAGGGAAGGCACTTTCGTTTGTGAACAAACACTTCTTTTTGGACACCAATGGCAACCGAGGCGGTGCGCCCAACGTGGCTGTAGTGCTGGTGGATGGCTGGCCCACTGACAAGGTGGAGGAGGCCTCTAGGCTGGCGCGAGAATCTGGAATCAACATTTTCTTTGTCACCATGGAAGGAGCCGATGAAAATGAAAAACAGAATGTTATTGAGCCCAACTTTGTGGACAAGGTACTGGGGAATGGGGTACATAAACTAGATGTGTGTTCAGAGTGCAAATCCTGGACCGAGGCCTGAAAGATAGTAAGGTTCCCAGCATGTTTGGATCTGATAGTTTGATGTGAGCCCATCTTCTATGAAGCCCCTTTTTCTCTCTTCCTCTTTCCACCTTCTCCTCCCCACTCCCTCCTGTTTTTTCCCCCTTCTTAAGGTTACAGCTTTCCTGTTAGAATTACTATCAAATCTAACACTGGAATGTTGAATAGCAATGGGCAGCAATGCTCTAGTCAGATTCAAACATGTAGTAGTCTCAGGGCTGAGGTTTGCTTAATACATACTGCTTGAAAAGGAGTGCTGGAATGAGGAACCAGTAACATTATTAGCTAAGGAATATAAGGAGAAACTACTTTACAGTGAGATCTCTTAAACAATGAAATAGTCTCTTAGGGGGAATGGTGAGAGCCCCAGCATTTTGGTCTTGTAAAATATATGTATAGACTGGACAAAGTGTTAGAAAACAGGCTGAGAGCCACAATTTTCTGTGCTGGCAGGAAACTGTAGACAGATAACCAAACAGCATAAGACTTTTTCATTTCTCATTCCTACTTTTCTGTATTCCATGAAGACAAAATAGACCAAAGTAGATAAAAATAAACTACTTAAACTTTGATTGAGAGGTACCATCAAACAAACAACACAAATATTTGAAATGAGATTAACACACGAGGTGACACGAACAATTTCTGATCAGTTGACCATTTCCTACTCATGCTAGAAACACATCTGTGGTTTGGGCCTTGTCTACACTGGCATGTTTTGTCATAAAAAACGCTTTTGGTGATATAACAGTGAAAGCGTTTACTCTGCAATGTGACATTTGTCGGGAAAAACACCCACCTTTATCAAGAAAAATTTTCCAGCCCCACAAGAGATTCTTTTTTCTTTTCCCCTCCCATTATTGTGGACAAAGAGCCATTGTGGACTCTGCTGTTTGTTTTGTTGAAAGAACTGGCTTCCACCAGTATCCCACAACGTCTGCCCCGATGGCTGTGCTCAGTGTTTTGTGATCCCCGCTGCCCTGCATATATGCGCCCCTCCCCTTTCAAAGTTCTGGAATGTATCTGATAGCTGAGTGAGCTGCTCCATTTGGGAAACAAAGAGCAAATCATTGGAACGCTCCCCTTCTGTCCTGCTAGGAACACAGCAGCAGGCAGATTGCAGCTGCAGGGGGAGGGCAGGAGAGACTGCTGGGCTGCTTTGACATTCCTCAGCACCGAGAGCTCACAGAGCTATGAGGGAATCCCAAGAAGTGCAGAGATCAGATTTGTTTTCCCACATCGCTTTGCTCTATCTGTTGACGGGGTTCTAGCAAGGTGGCCATGAAATGTCGACAATGAGGCGCAGAAAACTGGTTTGACCAGTTTTCACTTTTGGTGACTTTTGCATATCAACAGCACCCTTCCCAGTGTAAACATAGTCTTAGTAAAAAGACTTCTAGCATCAGTAAAACTATTCAAGCCCTGCTCCTAGATCATTCAGCAGAAAGCAAAACTTTTGACCCCTGCACTATTAATATTTTTAGTGTTTCTATTATAAATCTCTAATTGGGTGAGGTTATGACAAGGTGTGAACAGCTTACCAATTTCAGACTGTTTTGGACTGAACCATGGTGTGGCATGTAAGTTAGCAGCCAATTTTGAAGGTGTTTTGTGTTTGCTCTAGATGGTGTAAATCTGTCATAGCATTGGAAAGGGAAAACTTGTATTTAAAAAATGCCAAGACTTCTTTTTTCAAGTGCTACCTGAAAGTGGCTTTATTTTAAAATAGAGTTTCATCAACAGCTGTTAATGAGTTCTTGCAGAAAACTAAGCCCTTGGGTATTATGAAAACATACATTTCTAAATTTTAAAATGTTACCAAGTATAGCAGTCAATAGACACTCATAACAGCCGTTCTTTGACCCTTGTTTAGGTTATCAGGACATTTTTTCTTAAATGCTTCCTTGAGCATGCTTCCCATATGAAGTAAGAACCATAACTCAGACTTATTTATGAATAAATTATAGTGCATTGGGCACTAGCCAGGGGCTTGGAAAGCCTCAGTTAATTTCCCTACTCCACCACAGACTTCTTATATGCCCTCGGAAAAGTCACTTAGGCCAAATCTACACTGCCACTTAACAGCACTGTACAGTTCTGGCTCAGAGGTCTGAAACAGACCCATACAAGCATCAGAGCACAGCAAGCTACAGTGCTTTAAAGAGCCAGTGTGAACCAGGCTACCGTACAGGGAGCCGCACTTCCTGCACCGTTAGCTACTCCTGTCACCGAAGAGGTTTACGCAGAGCTCTAGCAGTGGCCACACTTTCACGGCAGTGTTTTAAATTGTTAAGGGACAACAAAGCCTTAGTTTCTCTGGTCTGCATGCACAAGTAGACTTAAGAATTACAGTGCTCCACATCACAATGCCTAGCTTTTAGGCACCTAGAAAAACTGGAACAATAGGAGGCATAAATCCTGATTTAGGTGCCGACTCCTTTTGTACCATGGGCAGGGAGAGCCACCTCAGAATGGGTTCCACAAAAGCCAACAAGCTATGCAGAGAGCTGCCTCAACTAGCCAATTTGATATGCCACTGTGAGGGATGCGATCTATGCCCTTCTCTTCAAGCTGCCTGCAGCCCACAATCGTGTGCCTTTGTCTCCATTTGTAGCTTGTGAATACTACTATTTCCAGATGCATTAAGAGGATAAATACATAAGACTGTGAGATGTTCACATACAACAGTAATGGGCGCCAGATAGGTTCCTGAAAGAGTTTTGTTTCCTTCCTGCAAACAGGTGGAATATGAAGGCTCCAGGATTTTATCGGCCTAGCTGTCAGGAAAGCCCATTCCTACTCTCCTAGCTCCATCTGGGCTGCAATATTTTCAGCAAGACAATTGTTTTTATATTGGGCATAGGAGGGACATATTCTACAGATCTAATTCCTGACAGTCTGTTATGGGGAAGAGGGAAAAGAAAACCAGTAACACCCATCCATGGAGATACATCACCCCATTTGTGTGATGCTATTTCATTCTTATAAAGTTATGGCTACTTGGTGCAACATAAAAATAATGCATATACCACACACACCTGAGAGCTCATCCTGCTTTTGTGAGATTGGTCTAAATGAGAAATCATATCCCATGGGTGCGTAACAATTATTCAGCTAATCAGAATAAATAATGTTTGTTCAGTAAAGTTGTTTGAAGTATATTGTCTGTTACTTTTTTATAAATAAATAGATGATCCCCCTGGTTACCCAGGGAATGAGAGGGCATCCCTGCCAACTACCTATGGATGAAATACTCTTAAACCATTTCAGATAGGCAACCTATACTCATGTCAATATGAAACTACTGCCGGGCCAATTGGCATGATATTGTGACATGAAGTGTGACGTGCCAAGCCAGCCAGGGTTCAGGAAACAGGATGGAAATTAGGCAGCATTTTCAGAGAGCGACTTGTTCTCTGAGCCACCTGCAAGATGATTTTGGGCATTTTCCGCTGTCCTTCTGCCATGAAATATATTTCCTATGAGCTTCAAAGCCCCAAATGGCATTAATTGGGCTGTCTCCAGGCTTCATTTGATTGGCTTATCGTCTTGTTTTCATTTATTTTTTTTAAAGGGGCAAAACTACAGTGAGGCTCTATGATCCTGCCAGAGCTGGCATGGAAGATAGAGAGCAGGGGGCCCAAACAGGAAGGTAAAGTTGGCAAAATAAACATCAGCCTGGGATGTTTTTGCAGGAATATTGTGAGCAAGACATGAGAAGTAATCCTGCTCTACTCTGTGCTGATTAGGCTTTAACTGGAGTCTTGTGTCCAGTTCTGGGTGCCACATTTCAGGAAAGATGTGGACAAATTGGAGAGAGTCCAGAGAAGAGCGACAAAAATGATGAAAGGTCTAGAAAACTTGACCTACCAGGGAAGACTGAACGAACTGGGCTTGTTTAGTCTGGAAAAGAGAAGACTGGGAGAGGCCCAGATAATAGTTTTCAAGTACATAAAAAGAAGAGGGAGAAAAAATATTTTTCTTAACCTCTGAGGACAGGACAAAATGCAATGGGTTTAAATTGCAGCAGGGGAAATTTAGGTTAGTCATTAGGAAAAACTTTCTGTCAGGGTGGTTAAGCATTGGAATAAATTGCCTAGGGAGATTGTGGTATTTCTATCAGTGAAGATTTTTAAGTGCAAATTAGGCAAAAACCTGTCAGGGATGGTCTAGAACAACCATGGGCAACCCGTGGCTCACAAGCTGCATACGGCTCTTCCCCCTCTCCCTCTGAAAGTGCGTCGTCCCCACGCCCCCGAATCTGGCCCCCGCCTCCCAAGCTCCCTGTGCCATCCAGCGCGACCATTCAAATGGCGTCTTCAAGATGGTGATGGCCAGGGGGAGCCTGATGTGGCCAAAAAGCCTTTAACCACGTTTCTTACAGGGGCAGTGTTTTTTGTTTTTGTTTTTGCTCAACAACTTTTATCCTCCTCCAGCTCTTTGCGCTATATGCACAACTGTTTTGGCTCTTTGCCTGTTAGGGGTTGGCCACCCCGGTCTAGAATCTATAATACCTTGCCCCGCTCTGAGTGCAGGGGATTGGATTAGATGACGTCTCAAGGTTCCTGCCAGTCCTATTATTCTATTTTGTGGCTGCATATGGCAGGGTCAGAACATAAACAGAGCAGCAAGAGAGAAGAAAACAAACATGGTGAGACTATGAAGTGAAGCCTAAACCAGTGTGTACAGAACTAACTTAGAGCTGCTGTGAGAGAGAGTTGCTGACACCAAATGCAGCCAAGAGGACAGTACTACAGAAACAGTTGCACCCACCTTTCATGTGGAGGATAAAGGGCAGACACAGGATCCGGCTCCTCCAAGGCTCTCAACAAGTTAGAGGCAACATTAACATCTTAAAGCTTTTACAGTGCACAACACTTCTGATTCTACCTCCTCTACGCACAACATTCTCCACATTCCACCCTCTCTCCCTGCCCCCGCCATGCGCCAACAATGCATTCCTTCACCACAAGTTCCCCAACTCTCCTCTTAGTTCTGGAACAGCTTTCCCCCACACGCTATGTGCGCTCAGCATCATCACAGCTTAAATTTACTGCCAAAACTGTAAACATTTAAGAAATGTTGCTTCCCCTGCACTGGAGAAGCAACAACCATGGAAGACTGATTGTTTTTTTAAACTTCATTTCAGTTTCATAACCCTGGTTACTGGTTGGGAGGGAGAGAGCCAGAAAGAACCTAGCTTGACTTATGCCAGATTTGCAGGACTGACAAGTGGACAAAACCGCCTATTTTTACTTTTAACTGGTGAGGATGTGCTCTGGAGCCATTGCTAGTCAAACAAGGCACCCCCAAGGCAGCCATTTTGTACAGATTAGAACTCTACATGAATGAAGAGATCTGAATATGAATGTGTAGTTTGGGCATTTGGTTTAATTCTTATATAACCTGCGAACAAAACAAAACCCAGTGGGTGGTGGAATTTCCTAGTGAAATGTTTTGACAATTAACAGTGATGGCTCTATCATGTTTTATAAATGCAGGGGCAGGAAGCCTAGTACTTTGGTTGAACACACTTCGGCTGTGTCTACACTGGCATGAATTTCCGGAAATGCTTAAAATGGAACAGTTTTCCGTTATAAGTATTTCCAGAAAAAGAGCATCTACACTGGCAGGCTGCTTTTCCGGAAAAGCATCTGTAGCCAATGTAGACGTGCTTTTCCGGAAAAAAGCCCCGATCGTCATTTTCGCGATCGGGGCTTTTTTCCGGAAAAGACTACTGTGCTGTCTACACTGGCCCTTTTCCGGAACAGTTTTCCAGAAAAAGGACTTTTGCCCGAGCAGGAACAGCATAGTTTTTCCGGAAAAGCAGCAGATTTCTTACAGTAAATCGTCACAGCTTTTCTGGAAATTCACGGGGCCAGTGTAGACAGCTCTCAGCTTATTCCGGAAAAGAGGCTGCTTTTCCGGAATAAGTGGCCCAGTGTAGACACAGCCTTCGTGTTACAGTTTTGGGGCTTTTTTTCAGGAAGGTAGCAGAATTTGATTGCCTAACTATAAACTACATCCAGTGTTCAATAACTGCCTTTTGACACATGTATTTGCCTCTCTCTGCAGGCAGTGTGCAGAACAAATGGCTTCTATTCCATTAATGTGCCAAGCTGGTTCAACCTACGCAAGGTAGTCCAGAACTTGGTGAAGCGTGTCTGCGACACAGATCGGCTGGCTTGCAGCAAGACGTGTCTAAATGCAGCTGACATTGGCTTTGTAATTGACGGTTCCAGCAGCGTTGGCACTGGCAATTTCCGCACTGTCCTCCAATTTGTAGCCAACATAAGTAAAGAATTTGAGATTTCAGACACTGACACCCGTGTCGGGGCAGTGCAGTACACCTATGAGCAGAGGCTGGAGTTTGGATTTGACAAGCACAGCACTAAGCAAGATGTTCTGAATGCTATTAAGCGAGTCAACTACTGGAGTGGAGGGACCAGCACTGGAGCAGCCATCACCTACGCTTCTGAACAGCTCTTTAGCAAATCCAAACCCAACAAGAGGAAGATAATGATCCTGATTACAGATGGCAGGTCTTATGATGATGTCCGAGGGCCAGCCATGACAGCTCATCAAAATGGTAAACTAGTGCTATCACCTGCTCTGGTGGCCCACTCCACCTATACACAGTAGCTTAATGTTTATGGTGGTAATGCAGTTACAAGTTGTCATTGCAGTAGAGCAGTAGATGGACTTTTGTGGAGCTCACCATCCTGAGCTATGGCCTTGTTAGAGCTGATAAAGATGAAGGTGGAAAGCCCACAATACTGTCATCAGATTCGTCAGACACTGCAGTCTCAGTGGGTTTCTATAGACCTACAGAACACAAGTATATGAAGCTCACCTTTGCTTTCAGTTTCAGACAATGGGGCTAACAGCCACCATGTACTCTGAGGAAGGTGGGAAGAGTCCCAGATCTGGGCCCCAGAAGGGCAGAGCCAGGCCCCAGAAGGGGTGGGGCCAAGGGCAGAAGGGCAGTCACCCCTTAGTGCCACCAGAACCACAGCACTACCCTCCCACCAGCCCTCAGAGCTGAATGGAGTGGCATTCCTGCAGCAGTCCCATGGGGTTTGGGGCTTCAGCTGCCACCACTACTGAAGTAGGAACAGTGGCAGCTGAGAGCTCTAGGCCACTTTGAAATGCTAGGCCCCTATACAGTTGTCTCCTTTGTCTCACCCCGCCCCCCGCCACAAGCCTGCTCAGATGTTCAAACACATTCTCTGCCAGATTTTCAGTCAACAGCCTACTACTGTTGAAGCCTGACTTTGACCAGACCTACTCGCCAGAGCCAACATTGTCCCTCTCCTCCCACCCAGCCTCTATATCTGGTTCTACTCTTAGTGAACTCTCACAGAAGCTGTAAAAGCAGCTACGATGGGACGTGGAGAAATTTCCTAGCACTGAAGCAGCACCATAAGGTCTGATGTCCACAGATCCATGCAGATCCTTTCATAGCTACCAGTGTGGAAATTGTATTGAGAGCGAGAGGGAATTTAGCTACAACACTCAGAGTTTCACAGCCTCCTGTAAGAGCAGGCCTTTGGCTGCATCTTCTATAGTGGCTCTCAGGAGCCACAGCATAGAGTCTGGTCCCATCATATCAAACCAGCCGGATAAGTTTCTTTGATAGGATAACAAGCCTGGTGGTTAAGGGAGAAGGGGTAGATGTGGTATATCTATATATTAGTAGGGCATTTGATACAACAGTCTCGCATGACCTTCTCATAAACAAACTAGGAAAATACAACCTAGGTGGAGCTACAATAATGTGAGTGCATAACTGGTTGGATAACTGTTCCCAGAGAGTAGTTATCAATGGTTCACAGTCATGCTGGAAGGGGATAACAAGTGGGGCTCCACAGGGATCAGTTCTGGGTCTGTTCAGTTCAGTATCTTCATCAGTTTTTTAAATAATGGCAGAGTACACACACTTACAAAGTCTGTGAATCATGCCAAGCTGTGGGGTAAGGTAGCAAGTGCTTTGGAGGATAGGATTATCATTCAAAATGATCTGGACAAACTAGAGAAATGGTCTGAGTTAACAGGATAAAATTCCACAAGGACAAATGCAAAATATTCCACTTAGGAAGGAACAAGCAGGTGCATGCATACAAAATGGGAAATGAATATGTAGGAAGGAATACCAAGGAAAGGAATCTAGGGGTCATAGTGGACCAACAGCAAAATACGAGTTTACCTTTTTTGCAACAGTCACATGGTTAGCATCATTTTGGGATGTATTAACAGGAATGCCATAAGCAAGATACCAGACGTAATTCTTCTGCTCTACTCTGCACTGATTAGGTCTCAACTAGAGTACTGTGTCCAGTTCTGGGCACCATATTTCAGGAAAGATGTGGGAAAATTGGAGAAAGTCTAAAGACAAACAAAAATTACTCAAGATCTAAAAACAATCTATGATTGAAGGAACCAGGTTTGTTTAGTCTAGGAAAGAGAAGACTGAGAGGGAAAAAGATAACAGCTTTCAAGTATCTAAGAGGTTGTTACAAGGAAAAGGGACAAAAATTGTTCTCAAACTCCTGACAGTAGGACAAGAAGCAATGATCTTCAATTGCAGAAAGGCAGGTTTTAGGTTGGACATCAGGAAAAACTTCCTGTCGGGAAGTTTAAGCACTAGAATCAGAGGCGGCCCGTGGCTATAGGCGGACTCAGCCGCTGCCTAGGACGCCCGATGATGTCACAGGGGTGCCCGTGGTGCCTGCTGATGATGTCAGTCCATTGATGGCCCTGCAGGCAGGGGCGCCTATTGCATGTTCCACCTGGGGTGCCAGCTGCTGCAGCTGGCCTCAAGCAGCTCCTGGCTGGAATAAATTGCCTAGGGCAGTGGTCCCCAACCATTTGGAGCTGCCAGGTGCCAGGGGGTGGGGCTGTTTGCTTGCCAGGCGCCAGGGCCATGCATACGCCACACCCCCATGAGCCATGTGCCTGGGGCCAGCAACCCCATGCGCTGCGTGGCCACGGGGGGGGGGGGGTCCACCCAATCGCCACAAGCCTGGGGCTGGCTCCCCCCAGAGCTGTGCACCCAGAGCTGGCACCCCCCCCCATATAGCCACAAAAGCCCAGAGCTGGCACCCCCACCATAGTTGCACGCCCGGGGGCGGGGAGGCCAATTCGCCACATGTCTGGGTGGCCAATTCGCCGTGTACCTGGGGCCGGCGCTCCCCATGCGCCTGGGGCTGGCACCGCACATGCGCTATGTGCTCGGGGAAGGCCAGCCCCGAGCATTTGACGGGCTCACACAAATGCCCCCGCAGGCACTGTGTTGGGGACCACTGGCCTAGGGAAGTTGTGGAATCTCTATCATTGGAGAGTCTTAAGAGCAGGTTAGACAAACACCTGCCAGGGATGGTCTGGATGGTGCTTGGTCCTGGCCTGCATACACGGGACTGGACATGATGGTTCTATGATTCTATGTCCTGAACATTTATTGAGGGAGCCGTTTTTATAAAAATTAATTGCGAATGCAACGACGCTTTGGAAACACATATGTCCATTATAAATGCTGGCTTTCTTTTCAGGGGTCATAGCTTATTCTGTTGGAATTGCATGGGCAGCCCAAGATGAACTGGAAGCCATTGCAACGGACCCAGATAAAGAGCATTCCTTCTTCGTGGATGAATTTGATCACCTCTACCGATTTGTTCCTAGGATCATCCAGAACATTTGTACGGAATTCAATTCACAACCACGGAACTGATGAAAGCAGGTCATGCATTATACTAAAGCTGGATCACTGGGTGTCATGCAGAAGATACACAAAATGCTATTCAAGTAATGCCAGCTATGAATCCAAGAAATACTAGAAGAGTTATTCTCTGGCATTTTTCAGTTAAAGCTGATTTCAGCTCTATTCCCTATGCATGATAAAGCTCTGCGCAGACCAAGGCATTTCTATTTTAACTTTTTTGCTGGCTTCAAACCTCTAATCTGGTTAGATAGACAAAGAGATGTACAACCATGGAAAAGATAAACCAAGTGACTCAGCTTTGTAGATTGAAAATGTGTTTCCAGAAGAGCAGTTTGAAAAAGTTTTTCAGTGTAGATACCAGACAATTTCATTTGGCCTTTGTGAATTGCAGATGCTCTCTTGAAAGATATTCCTATCACAGTGCTTCTCAAACTGTCATCTGCAGACCACTGGTGGTCTGCAGAACACTCCCAGGTGAAGCCAAGCTATATCAGAGTGATGAAGCATCTCTGGCTTCTAGCAGCCATGCTTCCTGCTAGTTGTTCAGATCAGGACTCTCAGGATTTCCAGAGATGCTTTCCAACAAAATCCAGAATTTTTTTTTAAAGCTGGGACAGCTGTTTGATGTGTGTCTGTCAGGGTTTTCATTTGGTGTCATTTCAAGGAGAAAGTTATGAACAAGAGAAAGAGGTGAACTGCAAAATGACCGGGATAGATTAGAGCAGTGTGGTCTGCAGGCATTTACCGATCCTAATGAAATTCTGCGTCCATGGAAAGGACGCAGCCAATGCACATACAAAATTGGAAACATTGAATCCAGAATCCCCACTCATTTAGTACAGGAAGTTTATTTTCAATGTTGTCCTCTGAATGTTGTTCTATTGTCAGGGTCCAAACATAACAGTGAAAGGAGGGTCTGGGTCCAAGAAGCCGATACCACTGGAAAGGCCTCAGTCTTAAGTGGGACACAATAAGAAAAAAGTTTGAGAACCACTGCGCTATCATCCAGACATTCCACTTTTAGATTTCACACCAAAGTGTGTACAGCGATCACTAGCATGAAGAGAGAAGACTGCTCGAGGGTTGTTAAGGAATGATGAGAAAGGCAGTCTTGCTGCATTAGTGGGTGTTCTGCTTTGGCAGAAAACAGGACTTCCCAATGTTAGACATGCTGTAGATAGTGAATTATGGGGTGGCTTTGTGTCTGTTGGTTCACAGAATATGCACTGCACTGTACTTGCCCAAGCCAATTTATATTACCATGCTGCCTTCTTAAATGAGGAACTGGTTAGTCATCAGCAATTGATCCCAGCAGTGAGATATAACTGATGTTTTGAAAGACTTAAACTTTAGGCAGTGTGAGCAGCAGGCATTTTATCACCTGCTAAAACTTGCTAATCTATGACTGTCATGGTCCATGGAGGGAAAGGGCAGAAATGTTAAATGGTACTTGAGAGAAACAAAACTATTGATGAACTTCACCAGCTGCTGGAGTCTGTAGTCCACACCGGTTTTTGGAGAGAGCTAAAAAGGCCAGGGTAAGAATGTAACGATGGTATTACACCAGTTTGTGTGGCATAAATCTTCCAGTTACTACACTTGTAATAAACATGAGGATCTAAATGCAACCATGTCATTAAAAAAACTACTACTCAAAAAAATGATTGGAGTTGGAGGGGTTGTATTGCTAATTAGCCAAAAGAAATCATTTCCTCAGACCCGACGTGCAGAGTTCTGTGCCACTCTGCAGTGAATACCTATAGGCATGCATTACTCCACAACACAGCTACTCTGAGACAGCATTACTTGAAGGAGGGGATTATGAATTCATTGCACTTTTCCATCAGCAACATACTTCCAAGGCACTATTCCCTCAGTGGGCAAAATCAATCAGAGCAGCACCACTGCTCGGATACATAAAATAAACATACTTTGCAGCATGTAACACAGGGTTTGTCTGAAGCAGCAATGGTATTATATTGGTATAATTCACCTCCCTTTCTCTTTTAGGCCTGGTCTACACTAGACCAGGAAGGTCAACTTAAGGTCTGCAACTCCAGCTCTGTAAAATGCACAGTTGGAGTCAGCTTACCTTTTGCTGAGCCTTGGCGGCATCCATGCTGCCTCCCTTACCTCCTTTCAAGGAGTACAGGCGCCAGCAGGAGCTGCCTTCAGCATTCGATTTATGGGTCTCTCTTAGACCTGCTAAATAGAATTCCAGTAAGTATAGACATGTCCTTAGGAGGAATGTGCTTTATTCTGGCTTTAATTCTATCTAAGGCTGCCTTGATGGATGGGGCCCTGAACATAGATAAGGGCCCTAAGTAGCTCCTTTGTACAATGTAGTAAGGGCTCAGCACCTTTTCGCTCAAGATGTTGCTCCTGGCTTTAAAAGTAAATAAAAATCAGCAAAGGGCACAATTGTCTTACATCAGAGCAGAAGAATTCTTTCTTCTTCAGACTTGCTTTTATCACTGGTAATGCCGCTGTTGTTGAACAATGAGTCACAAGAGCTAAGGGAAAAATAGCACAAACTGGGGAGTGTAGCTCAGTTGCTCAATTTACTGTTTTAAAAACTACATTTTCTTGTTACAAGCTAGTTACGAATCTAAGTGACTAAGGACCTACATTTTAATCTAACTATTCTTAATGCTGCAGTTTACTTTTTAAATGCAGCAAAGAGTCATTGCATGTTTAGTTCAATACTGAATGTACTCTAGCAAGCCCAGGGTTAGAGACTATGATCATACCCAGTAGGTCATTTGCATTCATACAACGGCACAGACAACTTATGTTAGGAGCAATAAGGGCAATTTGCATGCATGAAGACATATATTTTCTTTTCTTTGAACATTTTAATCTTGATAAGCTTTTACCATAGTGGTTTTCAAATACTCTTCACTTATGTGTAACAAAATTCAGTGACCACCCGCCTTATTAAGTGTGCAAGATTACATTTCAAAAGGAAGTAAGGTAAACCACTTAAAAATCAAAACTAAATACATATTGAACTGTTTTGTAGGGTGACTGAATGCAATGAAACTTTCATTGCTTTGAAATTGAGAATTTTCAAGTCTTTGAAGGGATCCTTAAAATGTCAGATCCCAAAAAGTGATTTTTTTGTTGGTGTGTCTCTCATTTTAAGTATGTTTCATAAATATTGTAAGTTACACGTTTTAAAGGCTTGTGCTACCATTGTGGAATTACCACTAATATCAATGGGAATCCAGTGCATGGAATAAATATAGAAAATTTGCCTTGGACAACAACAAAAGTACAGGTCATCTGCCAAAAAGTCCCTGCAAAGAGCATTTTTTTAAAACATGGGATAGTAAGTTGTGTGTACACCCTCTCCGTAAAAAATTGTTTTCTTGTATGTATGTTTGTGAAGGAAGCAGAGCTCCTTTTGTAACACCTCTGAGCTATTTTAAGAGCTTTTCATAATACAAATGGCTAAACTTTTTGCAATAAAAATAATCCATAAAAGATGCATGCAGTATGGCTTGCATATTTAAGACAATATTTTAAAAAACTGTACATCCAAATATTGATATTGCACTTAAGTTTTTAAAATACAACTGGGTTTTCCTAAATTTAGCAATAGCATGCAGGTAAAGCAGTAACCAAGCTGTTAAAAGTTTGTGCTGTTATGTTTAACAGAATTACCTCAATCTTTCAAAGATGTGTGGCAGGGAAAGTCTCATGCAAGAAGTGTAAAGTAGCAGAAATTGATACATTCCTTCTCCCCCGCAACCGAGAGGAAGCTGATGTCAAGCCATAGGGGACAAGGGGTGAAATCTCTCTCTCACGGTGACTGAGGATCTGTAGGAAAGTTATGGACCTTGCAGACCTGGCTGACATGGAAACACCCATGATTTCCAATTTACTGACTATGGAACAGTTGACACCACTGCTGCAATGAAACTGTTTGCTGATTAAAGCTACATGTTACTAGCTAAACTACACACCCATGTAGCAGTGGGATAAGAGCCTCAGGGCTAGATGTCTGAAAAATATATAGGTACCTAACGCCCATGAAGTCACCTAAATACCTTTCAAATCTGGCCCTGAGTGTGTCAGCACCAAAAACATAGGCACTGTCATTTGAGCTGAAAAAAACAACTCCCTTTGCTGATAGCAGCAACTCTAAATCTTTTTGTGAGCTTGCCACTATAGAGCGTAACTCTCACATGTACTCAGTACATTAGTGGTATATAGGCTCTCTGCAGCTTAGCTGACCAGCCTAAATAGAAAGAAAGAATTCCTCATTTGGGCTCTTTGAGTAGAGCAAGGGGATGGGGGAGTTTCCAGGCTGTGCATCACCTTGAATTATAAAATGGACTCTCTCTCTCTCTGGCAAGATCACATGAACTGCTAGTTCCTTACACAATGTTCCTCTGCCTATTGGCACCAGCTCTCTCATTTCTGGACAGAACTTGAGCCAGCTATTTTTCATTCAGGTTCTGAAATATACCAGGCTGCGAGGCAGCAGCAGTGCAAAATTGTCTAGGCTGGTGGCATTATAGATAGCCCACAAAGTCTCATTCACCTCATGCAGCAGTATCTACCTGTTGAACAGAACAAGACAGGACTGATCCTTGGGGGGACGTTAGATTTAGGACTGTCGCAGCCACATTGTTCACATCTAGCTCTTAGTCATACTAAAAGGCAAGGTAGGTGGGTAGAATCTTCTACAGAGGTTTCCCCTTCTTTCTGGGGCTCTACTAAACATTGCCTAGGTTAATTTTTAACCAGCAGTAATCACGATAGAATTTTGGTTAGTTTCCCTACTTTCAAAATGTCCACACTATACATGTTCATTAGTCAAAACATACATACTACCAACCATAACAATGGTTATCATGGCCAAACCAATAAGTTTCCATGGGCTACACCAACTAGGAAGGGATAATTAGACCCTCATGCTTCAGTTCACAATGCCCTACCTGTAGTTGGCTTGGACAGAAAGTTCCCCATGTGGGCGAGTTACTGCTAAATTGTTCATAAGAATATTTTATACTTTCCACTGAAACATCTGATACTGGCCATAGCTGGAAACCAGATACTGGCTAAACACACCATTGTCCTGTTCTGGCAATTCCTGTTTTCTTACAGTCGATGGGATTGGGAAGAGGAACTATTCTCTCACCCACTGAAAGGAGCTTAGGGCTCTTCTCCTCCAGACTCTGAACTCAGAGGAAGCAGGATAGGTTTGCTAACAAGTTTCTCTGTTCAATTTGATATCCATGCTGTTGTCTGTTAGAGAAGGCAAGATTGAAGCGCACTGGGTTCCTTCCGTGTGTTTCCTGCACAAGGGCATTACTCTCTTGGAATAATGCACATCTCACTGCCAGTGCAGCTGCTGAGTGCATTAAGTATGGCATAAGCTGTAAGGCAGTGTTTCTTAAACTGTGTTCTGTGGCACACTGGTGTGCTATGAGGCAGTCAGAGGTGTGCCACGGAGAACAACACAGTTCAAAATGGCCGCCCTTACAGGGGGAGGCGATTTTTTTTTTTTTTTTTTTTTTGCTCAATTACTCCCCCCGCTCCACTCCCCCCCCCTTTTTTTTGGCTCAACAAAAACACCTTGGTATTTCCCATAAAAATATTGTTTGGTGTTCCTCGGTCTTAAAAAGTTTAAGAAACACTGCTATACAGTGTCCAGACTAAAGCGTCAGAAACAGCAGCACATGGAATGCAGACCAAGTGCAAAGAATGAAAAGGGAAAGAATACTAGGCCCAGGAATAGAATAATTGCTCTTGCTAAGGTCAAATTAAAAAAAAAAAATCAGATGATACTAGCATGGCAACACAATGGGATGTGCTAATCTGTAGGGTTGTTCTGGTGTGTCCTCACACACTATAGGCCTATGGAAGTCTTATGGCAAAGTTATGGACATGATGCAAAATGTTGAAAAATAGTATTTATTAGCACCCAATTTACATATACAAGTATATGGTACAAATAACATTTACTTGCTGCAACATTAAATAAAGCTCCTCTTAAAAACCATTGCTTATTTCTGGAAGTCCGTGTGATTTTGCTCTGGTCAGAATGTGGGTACAGTATACACAGATCCCACTTCACTACTGCCATATCAATACATTCCTACATGATTTCCTCAATGTTGACATTTTAAATTGCACAACATAAGCAGAGCTATATAATTTTAACAACATAATTGGCTTATCAGACAAGCTATGTAACCAAGCACAATGGACCCAGTACGTTCCACAACCAATAGTTTCATTGCATTTCATAAAAACAGAAAACTTAGAAAGCTCCTATTGAGATAGCCCAAAATATACAAATAGGTTTTAAATGACTGCCTTCTGACTTTTCAAATTTTGCAATTTTGTATGCATATGTAGGAAATGAAGCTCTGAAATGACCCTAAACTTTTAATTGATAATACAACACTTTCATTTTAATATAAAATACTTCTTGCCTGTTTGGTGGTGAAAACATCTCACAATTGTAGGGTTTAACACAAGTAGTTAAATTTCCCCCTTCCCACACCCATGTATGCAAGAAAACCTCTCTCAAATTACAGAGCATTTGTACTTTACGGATACTTCTTATTGGGGAACTAGTTACTTCGCAAATTTTAAAATGGATATTTCATTTTTAAAATAATTCACTGTGTAGAAAAGAGTAGTATATACCAACAAATTAGCATGTTTATAACTTTTACATAATCAATACTAAACCATAGACACAAACTGACAGAATTACTCCAAATAGATTATTTTCCATCTGAGCCACCATTTCACAAAGCACCTGCAGTTTGAAACTAACACCAAAGTAGTCATTCAGGACACTCAGAAGTATGCAACATAAAACCACAAAAGTAACATGCATGCTTAATCTTTACCCCTGTTGGTTTTCAAGAATGTGCTTCCACATTACTCTTAGTAACTGGCACCCTTTTACTTTGTAGCAGCAGAAGGTAAGTGGCAGTTGCAGTTACCAATATTGTATAGTCATCACCTGCAATATATACTTTAAAAAGGGGAATTGCCAGATTATATTTGGGCCCGCAGCTGTCTTTGTTTTTGAGTGGGGGGAATGAAGTAAAGGAATAAAAACAAAAAGCAAACTGCATTAATAGTGAAAAGTGAAAATTAAAATTACTTGAGTTTCATCTACGAGTAGTATTCGTTCCAGAGGCAAATAAATTTCTTTGATAGACTACTTTAAGTGTCTCTAAGAAACTAATTGAGATATTCATGCAAGTTATATTGCAAGCATTGGGCATTACTAATGAATAGCCATTTTAAGTACACCTATAATTAATAGAAAATATTACACTGAATAATAGCTTTATTATCCTGTATTCTCTTTATTGCAGAGATACGCAATTTAAGAATACCACTGCATCTAGTACAAGACTCCCTGTCAATCCACTCAGGCTTCAAACCTACATGTTAATTGTCAATATATTCTGTTTGTGTTTTCAACAGTAATGATAAGTCTAGTCTGAATTTCTATTTCGGGATACCGGAAGTATCCCGAAATAGTAAGGCTGCATCCAAGGAATGTGTCCGCTATTTAAAAAAAAATTTCAAAATAATGGACGCACTCTTTTACCATCCCTGTAAACCTCGTTGTACGAGGAATGATGGCTTGAAAGAGCACTTTATTTTGAAATTTGGCACCATGTAGACGCGCCAAACTTCGAAATAGCCTCTTTTGAAATTAAATTAAAAAAAATACGCAATTTGCATAGCGTTAATTGCATATTTTTATTTTAGAGTGCAATCTAGACGTAGCCTCAGTTGCTCCAGATTGTTAATGCTGAAATTAAATCTATTTAGATTTGCTGTAAATCCTTGTCTGAGATTAAACATTTTTAAATGTATAGTGCCCAAAACTAACTACATTTAAAGATCACAATTTCAGTGAAAGAATAAAAAAAATAAATTCTTAATGGAGAAACAGCAGCCTGCAGTCCCATCATTTATCCCTTATATAATATTTTTGGTTACTTTTAGTAAGGAAGCCAGAAAAGAAATGACTATATTTGGTTTGGCAAGAAATTATCCCTTTCCCTTTTAGAAAAGTTCAAATCCAGCTGTGTAACTCTTTTCTTAACCTTTCAAGATTAAGACATTTTTGCTAGGACCAAGGACTTCTCAGACTGTGCAAGTAATTTTGGAAACCTGCAAGTCAAGGTGAACGAATACAAACAAAACAGGACCTTTAGGCCTTGTCAACACAGGGCTTTGAATAGTTTAATAAACACGCTTAATCACGGTGTAAACGTGGTTGTGGTCTTACTGGGTCATAACATGGCTTGCAAGTGTAGACAGGGTCAAACTGATTTTAAAAAACACACTAGCTCAAGTAGATACCTGCATCAAAGTATATATTTTTTAATCTAGCTACAATATGGGTTTGTCCATGGTGACAATGTGTATTTACTGAAAACGAGAGGATTAAAACTAGGAAACTGAGGTAATACCTTGTACTGGACCAACTTCTGTTGGTGAAAGAGAGAAGCTTTCGCGCGCCACAGAGCTTTTCCTCAGGAACGGAAGGAAAAATAGAAAAGGAAAAAAGATGTGTCTTTCCCCAACAGAAGTTGGTTCAGTACAAGACATTACCTCACCCATCTGGCCTCTTTACTATCCTGGGACTGACACAGCTACAACAACACTGCAATCCTAGAATAGAACCCTCAGTTGCACCATTCAAGGGGATTTATACTGAGATGAGCAAAGGTGTCACAAAGCAAGGTCTCACATTGTACAGCACTTCTCAGGTTTCAGACAGACTTCAAGCAACATGGTTAAGTCAGCAGGTAAGATTAAAAACAAAAAGAAAATTCACTAAAATAAGAAACTAAACTAAAAATAGCTAGGCCCAAAGCTTTTTTGTTTTAAAGAATGAAAACTCAGATGCTATAGTCCTGGAGATCTGAAATCCCACCTATCCTTTAGGAAAAGTGTCTGAACAGGAAGTCATTGTTATTCAATGTAATTCACCTTCCAAAAGAGGACGTCAACAACAGGTGCAAATGTATAGTTTATGGAAGAGATCCAAATGGTAACAATAAACAAGACCATGAAAAAGGTGGATACTCAGCAAATAGTTATGTTAGTAAACAAGAAGTCATACATCACCTAAAAGGTTGATTTCACTAGATTTTCACTAACAGTAGCAAACCCATTGACTGAACAGGAATACTTGCCTGAATAAGGATCACAAACATATCAGTTCGAACTAGCTCATGCCTTAATTTTTCTCCATCCTAAACTTGGCTTATTTAGGGTATGTCTACACTAGCTCGGTAGTTTGAGCTAGGTAGGCAAATGAGGGTAACCGGAGTTGCAAATGAAGCCCGGGATTTAAATAAATGGAATGAGGTGTACCGGTAGTTCGAATTAGAGATCCTAATTTGAACTACCTACTCCGTGCCACGCGTAGCTACGGGCATGGAGTTCGGACTAAGGGGGATTTAAAAATGGCGGCACCCGGGAAGATGCAAATGAAGCCCGCGATATTTAAATTTGCAACTCTGGCTTCATTTGCAACTCTGGTTGCCCTCATTTGCCTACCTAGCTCGAACTACTGAGCTAGTGTAGACATACCCTATTTCCTTTCCTTGTCATGCCACCTTTCAAAATTCAGTTTCCCTCCAACTACCCTTTTTCTGGTTTGTAGACAAACACCACAGGGAGCCTGATGGGTAAAATATTGTCTATTATCTGAATATTGTCATCCTTAGTCATGCTGAGTTGTACTTGACTATGTAAGGGGTTTGATTAGCAGATTATGTGCAATTTATCATTACCAGTGTTGCTCTATAAACTTAAAACCATTTATACAAAAAAATCAAGTTATGTTACTTTTCAGTGTAGCCTGCTCCACAAAGTACACAACAAATGTCAGATAAAATGTTAAAACAAAATACAGGACTATGTAGCACTTTAAAGACTAGCAAGATGGTTTATTAGATGATGAGCTTTCGTGGGCCAGACCCACTTCCTCAGATCAAATAGTGGAAGAAAATAATCACAACCATATATACCAAAGGATACAATTTAAAAAAATGAACACATATGAAAAGGACAAATCACATTTCAGAACAGAAGGGGGATGCGGGGGGAGGGGGAGGGAAGGAAGTGTTAGTCTTTAAAGTGCTACATAGTCCTGTATTTTGTTTCAGCTACACCAGACTAACACGGCTACATTTCTATCACAGATAAAATGTGAGTTTTCAAATCCTTATGGGATGGGACACTATCTGAAATATCTGCCTCAAGGAGCAGCAACAGCTGTCAAAAAACAAATCAGAAATTGTTAATTTGACTGCAGCTTTGAAATCAGGAAAAGTCCAAGACATAATTAACTATGTTACAAGGTACAAATCTTCCTAATAACAATACTATATGTGCATGTCTTAATTGCATGTCTGATTTTTCTCTTTTTAGTAGCTGTGGCCAAATAATTTTTAATTTAGCAGTCTCAGATTTCAGAATGTAATTCTGAATGTTGCATTATAGTTAGGATAGTATTCCCACAGTTATTTCCATGAATTTTGTATATTCCATTTGAAGAATTCAATTTCACCTATCTGCAATATATACATATTCATAAACTATTTCTTTGAACCGTTGCTCCTATTCATAGCTCATTTGCATTTCAAAATAAAAAGCTATAGCATACTTTAGTATATATCACCTACAAGCTTCACTTGTAAACAAAGCAAAATATATTCTAAAGTTAAGCTCAGAATGGCACAAACAATACATTTATTTTTATTCGTTAATTATATAACATTGCCGTCATGGTCAAAATCCACAAAATCATAGGCATTCAGAAATAAGGCTGAAAAACAGTCCTACACTCCCTCCTTTGCAATTAAGTTCTAACCCTACCACAATATATGGAACAATTAACCTATTAACTTCATTATGACCTGATAATACAGATTCTTGCATATGTGCTTAATTTGAAGCTCATTGTGGTCACACAGAAGTCTCTGAGAAGTAAGAGTCAAAGTTAGATTAAACTTTAAAATTAACAAAACATCGAGTTTTAGCTTTAAAGATTTTATTATCAGATACTATAAATCTTTTGATGCCCCTACTCTAGTGGTATAATTTAACATTTGAACAAACTATAGTTTGTATTTTGGCACAAAAGGGCAAAATTTATAATTTAAAGTTGAGCCTTAAGATATCCTGCAACCAGTGATGAGCAGACTTCATACAATTTGAAAGATTCATTTCAGAAAAGTCTTTAGAAGGGCATGGAAAAGATGTGTGATATGATTTTTAGGCTTGCTAATGAATTTTTGGTTTCCTTCAGGATGGATTCGAGTAACAGGCTGGGAACAGTGTTCCTATCAAAATATGATGTATATATTTTACATTAATGCATAGTTTATGGAATTCCCTACATCAAATGGTTAAAGCAACTGCGATTTAGAAAAATCTGGGATGAGTTCACACTGATGTATTGAAGAAAAGAAATTGTTTTACCACTTTAGTTTTATTGAAAAGGATAAGTTTTTATTTATTTGGAATTTGCAGCTTCTACATCTATTTAATTTTTTAATACTGAATACTGAACAATTACGCACCATATTACTCCTGGGAATACTTAAACTGTAATATCCTAAAAACAAAGAACTATAGAAAATGAGGTTCATTTTAAAGAGTTCTTTCTTAAAAAAATATTTTGTGAAATGAAAAACTTAAATGTGATCTGAAAATCATGGTAGTCATAGGTGACTTCTATAAACAACATACATGAAAAAGCCTTTTAATACTCTGTTTTGCTTTTACCAGGCATAACAGAGGTTTGTCTTCAAGGTACATAAAAAGCACTGGATAGGCCACTATAAATATTATGGGAAATATTTCCTTTACTTTTAATCTAAAGTGTGTTCCAAACTAGTCTAATCCATTTTGCACAAGGAAGTATTTTAGTTAGCTGAATCAAACACCTAAACAGCACATGGTTTATCTTTTTAAATTGGAAGTGAAAATGAGGATGTGTAAACCTTACAGATCGTTTTCACCAGATAAGGAATTGCAGTTTCTCCTTTCAACGGGACTTTTACCAAAAACAAAAATAATGAACACAGGTTAACCTATACTGAAATGTCTATGAAAGGACACAAAATTGCCATGTGAATCTGATGTGGAAAAGGCATAAGGGTAAAATGCATTAAGTTACATGGAAACGTTTAGTGGAGATACTGCAAGGATCAGAGTTGGGTCAAATTCTGTGAGTATTTTCATTAGGGCTGATATACATTAACAAAATTTACAGACTATACTGAATCTGGAGAAGTAGACATAACTAAGGAGGAAACAACAACCGGGGAAGCAGTAATTCTGAAAACTAAGTGAAGAAGATGGCAGATATAAATGAGATTTGAGTTTGCAATCTGACACAGCAGCAGAAAGGCCAGTACAACTGAGTTCTACATGCAAAGGCCTCACATCACAGAACACAGAAGTTAACAGACTCTTTCTATACTAGTGCTGATGGCCCTGCAGCATCCGGAATGGTGTTCGCAGTTTGGGACAACAAGTTATGAAGAAATACACTGACAAACTGATAGGACTACAGAGAATAGATATGAAAATGATCAGGGGTTGCAGAGAGTTTACTTGTGACAAAAGAGCTAACATGTATAAGCTTGCCTGAGACAATATAAGTGTGTATAGATACCTGCAGGGTATCAATACCAAGCATGGAGAGGATCTATTCAGTACAGACTACTAATTGGAATAATGGGATAAAATTAAGAAAAGAAATATTTAGACTTAGTATCAAGTAAAACTTTTCAGTAGTGAGCCATCTAAGCATCAGCATAGTCTTCCAAGGGAAGTAATGAGAGCCTAATCATGTGGAACATATATGACGCTTCACTGGTCAAAACTATTAAAATGCATGACAGGTGACAATCCCACTTCCACAGGTGGATGGGACAGACAGCCTAAGCAGTCTTTTCCATCTCTAATCTCTATGAGTATGACAATGTTCAAAAGAGCTAACAGGCTCATGCACAAGTATCCTGCCGTCCCGCAAGTATGTGAACAGATAACAGTAAAAAAAGACATTAACATCAATTATGAAGATAAGCACAAAAATATATACTCCACAACCTCTTTGTAAGGCTACATTTGTTTTTTTAAAGGCACCTCATCTTCTAGCTATTGCCAGCTTTAAAAGATTCACTTTTCAGTTTGAACAAGAGCTCAACAGTAAGAATGGAACATCTTTCAATTCACATTTGAATAGCCGCTGTTTCTTACATTCAACTTTTAATCAGTTAAAACCACAGTCTTTAAAAACAAGCATGCTGGCCTATTAGTTTTATGTACAGCAATCTAAACACCTTAATTATGTTTAATATTTTGTAAGCAAACGGCACAACATTCATTTCATACTTAGCATTATCCTTTGTATACACAAATTGAGAAGAACTCTTAATACTAAAACATTAAAATGCACCCATGAAGTCTTCCCTTACAAGACATATTTAATACATGTTTACAATATATATATATACACATTTAATATACATAACTTTTAGAATTTTTCAAATAAACCTTTGTAATTTCCTTTCCAAAAAGAAATAAAATAGTGACACTGAACGAACAAGAGTCAAGTACACAAATGACTTCACAAAGTTGAATGCTCAGTTTTTCAGCCAGATTCCCTCTTTTTTTTAATAATATAAAACTAAATAATTTGTATTATTATACTAATCTGTTCCATGGTAAAATTCTAATGTCATTTAATGGAAATATATTGTACATCGATATCACAAACAAATATCTGAATATTCAGAGCAGTAAAAGGTATTCCGCATTAAATATAGTACACTGCAGGCTCACAGTCTGGGGCAACCTTTTATCATAAAGCAATGGAATGGCATTGAGTGTTAATCTAAACTCCCCATTGTAATCAATGGGCAGTTCTGCTCAAGTGTGGTTCTGCTCTGAAAAGTCACTCTAAAAATAGCATTGTGTCCTATGTTTTCTGTGCCTCAATTATTCCTAATTTTCCATTTGTCAGTTTACAACACAAGATTTATTAACTTCTAGCCAAATTCTACCTGGAATCGGAGAGTCATGCTGTGTTCTTTCCTTCTCAATCATATCACCATCATTACTAAAGAATCTGCAGAACTAATTACATTCCACCAGAGGAACTAAGGATCCCACTGCCTTAAATGGATTTAAAGAAAGGTAAAGTCTGATGATGCTCAATAGAACAGAATCCACCTTACTCTCTTCACCCTTGGGATGGTCCTGCAGAGACAACAGGACTAAAAAGCAGCAAACTTATTTCGGTCACACAAGTAAACATATATCCTGTGAATATACCTAGCAACCAGATCTGCTGAGTAAAATGCTGAGTGGCATTTTTAAAGTCATTTTTCACATAACCACACTTTGAAGATACATGACACAGTATGCTCTATACAGGGGGAACATTTCAAAAGTTCTAACGGTTTGAAAGTTAGGGACTTCCTCTGGAAGTAGCAGAATTTTAAACTGATGGAACTTTGTAAAGTCCACATTAATCTGATAGCAAGGCTCAACAGAGCACTATGAATCCACGCTTAAAATGAAATCATGATTTTCATCCACAGTGGCAGCCTTTTTTTTTTTTTTTGGTAAAACAGGAAGAAATGAAGACATATTGACTAAACTCTGCTAGAGGTTGCGGTAGGATGTTTTATTACAATTTCTTGTGCCTGACCAACAATAAACAGTATTATAAAATTGAATAAATTAAATCCCTTATTACAGTATATATAGACTGTTTTCAGCCAGTCTCCTTTACTGTGAACTAGACTACGGGCTAAGTTTCTAGCCACTTACTACCATATTCTTTCACAAAATTAATAAAATGTATTTTTTTCTGCAAAGTATATATTTGTATAACATAATAGATTTAACAAAAGGTTACTGCACTAATAATTTTTAAACATTAGTAATTTTTTCCTTTTAACAAAATTTACCTTTTGTTAGTTAGCAGCCAGGTGGATTAAGATTAACTATCAGCTACTTTCCTCTAAACACCATCTAGTCATTAATATCAAAGGGATGAACAAGTGAACTTCACATGGTAACCCAATGGGCATGTGAATAGTCACCTTTTTATGTTACTTAAGTACGCAGTTTATATGACTCCTTGATGAGAAACACACTTGGAAGTACCCCTCCTCGATCTTCTTCTGCAGCAATCATGCCAATTATTTACTTGCCCATCCCTCTAATGTTTCCCGCTTCATGTGCAGAGAATACAGAGACTTATCTGTCGCCCAAGGCCTGCCTGGACGAATACTTACACCCTCAGAAATAAAAGCGGTTCTTGTATTGATGTTTGAGAATTTCCAAGTGCTCAGCACCAGCTGAGCTTGCAGAAACCCCCAAAACCCCTTAATTTAGAAAAGAGCATCCTGCAAAAACTACACCATTATAAACATTCTCTGAATTACAGGGCATGAAATGAAGATTCTTGCCCAGGTCTTCCTCTCTTTTGTGCATCGGGTTAAATGTTCAAGAGCTAGAGTTGAAAGGGAAGCACTGTGTCATACGAAGACCTTAGCCAGAGCATCTGCTCCTGCACTGGCAATATAACATTTGGATGGATGGAATGCCACATCATGAATAGACTCATCAAATTTTTTGCGATGAGCAGTAAATTCTTGAATACAGGTTTTGCTTTCAAGATTCCATAAGCGAATTGAACAGTCATGGCCTATATAGGAAAAAAAAAAAAGAAATATGTTTTCTCAATTGTAGAGAACATTGAAGTTATTATGATAAAGGAGGAGGTTAACATTTGATGTACTTACTGCCAGACATCAAATACAAGCCATTAGGATCAACAGCTAAACTTGTGACTGCATCTAAGTGGGCTACCATTGCGTGGATCAGTTTTCCTTTGAAAGAAAAGATTATCCATATTATTTTTCTACAGTTCATTTTCATAATTCAACATATTACGGCAAATTACTTTGTCTGGCCCCAAAGAATCTGCAAGAGAATAAACATTTTAATTCTGTCGACTGCTTTTTCTCATTGATTGGAGCCTGTCACATTTTATTTTATATTAAAGGAAAATACTCTCTCATGATTGGGCTTAATACAGTTTTGTATCAAGTCATTTTAAATTGTTCACTTGCTCAGGGGATCAACAGTTCTCAAGTCAACATCTCTGTTTATCTATTGCATTGTGTATACAACATCTTTCTTGTGGGCTGTAACATACAAATACTTTCCCCTGAGCAGATGCTGTAGCCAGAGTTCCTATAGAATCATAGGACTGAAAGGGACCTCGAGAGGTCATCGAGTCCAGCCCCCCGCCCTCAAGGCAGGACCAAGCTCCATCTACACCATCCCTGACAGATGTCTATTCATGTCTTTGCTTTCTGACCGACTTATAAGTCAGCAGTAAGCCACAACAATATGTAGGCAATCATCCATTTTTTGGGTAAATATAGTTGAGTGCCTTCAACCATTCCAAAACTGAATCAGTCTTGGAATGCATGGCTTTTTTGGTTATTACAGCAATTGCTTCATGTAAAAAAACAAAACAAAATTGTGGGTTTATCTATCAAATATTTTCTTCTATTGTGGAAGGAAATTTACATGTAATAGGAAAGAAAATAGGACTAAAGTTAAGGTTTTTGGTCTCTCTGTTCAATTTTAAATAATTGTATTTATTTTCATATTTTCCGCTAGCTTCTATCATCACTTGACAGGAGCTCAGATAACACTTTTTAATATCGTGCAATACAATTTTTAGGAAAGAGTGAACTGGCAATAGCAAGAGGGCCACAAATTGATGGGAAGGATGGCTACTTCAACACGGAAAAGATCTGTTTATTATTGCCTCTATGCCCCACAGCATAACTGTGCAGATAGCTGGATCCCTTAAAACTCAACTGGGAACCTTAATGCAGCTCTCAGAACAGACCTTTAAAATGAGTTCAAAACACCTTAGCCTCCAGAGAAGGGGACATTTTCCTGGAAGCAACACTGCTAGAGGAGCACTCCCATTGAGATCAGAGCAATAGTAAAAAGTTTAAAAAAAAAAAGTTAAAAGAAAACTGCCACTTCCCCAAAGAGACTAGGCACCATGCTCAGCAACCCTACAGAGGTGCCTGGACTGCTTTTAACTGCTTATAATGATCCTAATAGGCAGAGTTAGATTAAAAAAAAATCAGCAAATGAAAATTTTAGACCAACATGAGGGGAAATTTCCCAAGAATGAGCTTTCACTGGTCTATTCAATAGCCCTACAAGGTAAATGGGGAAATCACTATTACCTGAGCCATTAAAAACCAGAAACTGCAGATTGCAACAGTGCAAGTTTCCCAACACTATCCCACAATATTTCCCCAGTATGGGAGGATAGTTTAGCGTCAAAGGTCATTCAACCCTTGACCTCTCTCATGGCACTATCAACAAATTACTATGAGAGCATGTTTGTTTTACATTACAGTTATTCCCCATTTAATACGTGCCCGCTTAACACGTTTTCACGATAGCATGATTTTTTTTTTAGGGAATGCTTTTTGAATTGCACAACCATCCCTGGAATAACACGATTTCCCCAGTTGGCTCGTTGGCGGTGGCTGCGCGGGGCTTCCCTGGCCTCCCTGCAAAGCGGCGGAGGGTTTGCCACTCGCTCCGCCATTTCCCGCTGACTCCCCCTTGCCGGACGCAGTGCGGGTCCAGCACACCCATCATGGGCATAATCTCAACGCAATCCTCCTCCTCTCTCCTCCCCTTTCCTTCCCCAGAGCCAAACACCTCCCTTCCCTGCTGTAACCCAGTCCCCGTTCTCCCCCAACCTTATGTCCCAGTCCCAACAGACACCACCGCTTGAAATGCAACCCCCACCTTTTCCATTATTTTCAATGGGAAAATTGACCCCGCATAACACATTTTCACTTAACACAATCATTTTCTGAAACCTATCTATAGTGTTAAATGAGGAATTACTGTACTAGTAAGGACAGTGTCTGTTGAAAAAACACTTACCTGTATTGTTGTCATAGAATTTGATGTGCCTGTCTTCATGGGCAGTGATACTTATAGGAAGAGTTGGATGGCTGACAACTCTGTTTATCTGGCAGGGAGTGTTAGCAGCTATGGAAAAAAAACAACACCCACATATGGTAAATCTCTACAGCAAAATCCTGTACATATGTTCCTGTGAAAAAATAAAATCTGTAACAAGTTTTGGATTGAAAATTCTATACAGGCATTAAATCTACCACATGACTGTAATGAAAGCTCTCCTAAGTAATAACTTACTTTTATATACTGTCTTTTATCCTAAATAATTCCAAAGCACTTTAGAAGTGACAGCCATGCACACTCACTGTCACTCGGGCATACACACCTACATCAATATGCTTACATAGAATATCCATGTATGGGGGTACATAGAGGTGGCATTTTGCTATCATTTCCCCATACCAGATACCCCTGTTTTAATTTTTACTATTGCTGCAAGTGCTTAAAAATAACCCAATAGAATTATGAGTCATACAATGCATGTTCAAAATATGCATTTCTTCTGATCTTTTTTTCCCCAGAGATATGTGGTTCACTTGTGCTTCTGGTCTAGATGATTAGCCATAAAATTATCCATCCCTACTTAAAATCCAGCCACTGCATTTCACTTTATAATCTCATCTGTCAGACAACTTGCCTATTTTCTGTGAACATATGTTCATTTTCACTACAATAGTACAAGCTTACAACAATGAAAGTTTCTCTCTCAAAAAGGAAATGTTTTCATTTTTGATACATACTGTTATCTATGTTAGATTCCAAGGTAAGAATTTGTTGCCGGGTCTCCATGTTAAAAAGACAAGTGTGCCCACTAGTAAATGATGCTACCATGTGGCTTGGGTCACTGCTCACAAGGTCTACAGAAGAAGGGATTCCCATTTCTACAGAAAAGCACATTTTTCAAAAACAAATTAGTCGGTAAAAGCAAGAAATCAGGCAACATTTTGGTATAAATAATGATATCGTTTTCATTATGACGTAAGGAGAAAGTTATTAATGGTGTCTAAAAATATATATAATTTTCAAAACATTACTTATCAGTTGAAACACTGTCATCTTATACTTGATAATATAATAAATATAAGTCATTATACAAAGTGATACTTTATAGGGGTGCATTAGTTTATAAGAGATTTTATTATCTAGCGCAGTGATGGGCAGTCTGTGGCCCATGAAGGAAATCTGATTGTGGGACAGGAGACATTTTGCGGACATCGGACATCCACAAGCACCATCCCCTTACCCCCCAAATCCAAATGGACATGATTTGCCATTCCTGATCAATGGAAGCAGTGGAAAGCAGAGGCCAGCATGTCCCTGTGGTCCTTTTGCCTGCTGGTGCCGCCTCCACCTCTCCCATTGACTGGGAACAGCAAATGGTGGCTTATCTAGAGAGAATAAGTACCCAGAATCTAAACCCATATTTTCTAGTATGGTCACTAACAAACTTATTTGGTCGATTTGCTATCTCAGAGAATATATTTAGAACTTGGGCATTTCTGCTTTAAAGTCTATTCATGTGAAGGAAATCTTGTGTGAAGCTCTAGACAAATTCCCAAAGAAAAACATCTATTGCACAAAATTAGAGGACACAAGTAACTTAAAGGGTAAAAACACTTACAAAAAGTTGCAGTTGTTTTAACGCTATTATTGAAACCAAGGTGGAGTCCTCAAGAGCAGAGTGGAGGAATGTGTGGAACGTGAGAGCACCAGCATGGAGGAGGAGGTCTAATTTTCCATTTGAAACTTTTATACATTTGAAGTTTTCATCATGAAAAACCATGGGCAGGACACAAATCTATTTTATAAGCTGCACCCCAAAGCTCCTGTCACCTGTCATCTTCCTCTTCCACTCCTCAAGACTTCATGAGGTTTACAGGAGGGAAGCACAAGGTCAGCAGTATAGAAGGGCAAGGAGTGTCTGTTGTTGTGGTCTTTTCCACAAGAGGTGAAGGAACAGAACCCTGCTGTTGTAGACTTTACGACATTGAGAGGAGAGGCGTGTAGACTGAGGCATTAAGAAAGCGCCCAAATTGCATGGAAACAAACATGCAGAGGGGCTGAGAATACCAACTTTCTAGCTCAATTTCCATGCCCTCCTAGGCCCTCATGAAGAAGGCCTTGCAAAGAGATACTGCCTGCATGTAGAGGATATGGGCTGTCCTGTAGGTCTTCTTAGGATAGCCAAAAAAGCTGTGGAGGAAAAGCTGAAGTACAGAACAGGGTCTCCCCCCTTCCATGCTGTGGTGCCTCTACTGAGAGAGAAGGGAGGAACCCCCTACTATGTCACATACCTCCCTTGATGTTCATATCCTGCTAAACCTAGATTAAATTCTTTGGACTAACTAATTATGGCTCCTGACTTTTCTGTAGATTATTAAAGCTTCTCAGTGGAGCTATGCTGAGAAAGGTAATTCTATTTCATGGAGGATGTTCAGAATTGCTCAGATCAATCTGATAATCTAGATCAGTTATGCTGAAAAGTTTATTTTGGCTTGCCCTGGGTCTGAAGAGCTGCTCCCTTGCCTCAGTTAACACAGTATCTCTGAAGCAATTAAGGAGCCTAAATTAGGTTGCCAGTAATGAAAAGCCATTCTGGAGAGTCACAAAAAATGGACTGAAAGAAATGAAACTGGTATTTTGAAGTACAGCTGAGTAGATAATTCCAATTCCCCTCCTATTCCCACTACCTACCTACCTGTTTGGGTCTGGGTTTTTTTTCCCCCATTTGTTTGGGGGTTTTGTTTTTGTTTCTGCTAGAGAAAGAAGAATAACTGCAGTCTGTTGAAGACCTCTATTTTAAAGCTGTCAAAATCCAGGTTTTTCTTTCCATGCCTTACTTCAAATTTGATATGAAAATCTGACCTCAATCTAGACCTATCTTGCCCATTTTAGGCCAATAATCCTCTCTTTGAGGATTTTCATTATGGGGAAATAAAAAATCAGATTCGTAATGGAAACTCAATTGAAACCTGAACTAATGAAGGGCTGCCATTGTTCCACAGTATCTAGAGAGCATGGGTGAGGAACTTTTTTGGGTAGGAGGCCGCTGACCCACAGAAAAATCAGTTGGGGGTCAGGGAAGGTGTGTGGGGGGGAGGGGCTGGAGTGCCAGCACAAGTATCCCCAATGCTGGGGGAGGTCCGATCCAGGCAACCCAGGGGATGCATTCATCCCGCAGGCCTTAGGTTCCCCACCCCTGATCTAGAGTATAATGGAGAATGTTTATCACTGTAAGTGAAGTTTTTATTTTTTCAGGCAGTGGGTACTATTTCCTCCCATTTCCTCAAGCCTAACACTAAGAATTACATTTTTTGTGCAGAAATTTAAATTAGTTAAATAACTTGCACGTTAGTTTTCTAGTAATTCCATACAACAGTTTATCACTACTACAAAAAACTAATAAATAAATTACAACCAGTAAAACTACATATGAAAGCAGACAGTAGTCTGCTTTATTCTCTCTCTCTATACACACACACACACACACACACACACACACACACACACACTATATAAAAAAGTTTTTCCTGCTGGACAACAGAATGTTCCTGCTGGGCAACAGAATGACATCATCACTTCATCAGCACCAACAAGCTCTCTCAGAAAAGCGAAAATGGCCAGAGGGAGGAGGTGAGCATAGCGAGCAGAGGGCAAAACCCCCTAGTATGTCTGAAAATAAAAATGGTCATAAGCAAGACTATATAAACAATGACCTAAAGTTTTAAATTTAGGTATCAAATTTAATTAGGCACATATGAAAGGTCTGATTTTCAAAGATACTGAAAATATAGTTTCCATTTATTTCAATGGCCTCTACTACTATCTGAGTTTTTCATCCGTTTTGCTCTAGTAATGCTAGATTGGGGATCTATACAACCGGGACTTCTGGGGATAGAACTAAACTTCTCTGTAGAGTAAGTATCCACACAGAAAAATTCCATAAGCTAAAAATCCTTCAAAAATGCTTCTATTAGATAATAGAAATTATGACGGTCTAAACAGCAGTGCTATGTGCATTTAAATACCAAATTATTCTGTACCTTTATTATCATTAAATATATTAAGAGCAGGAGCAATTTCTGAAGTTTTCCACAAACGTATAGTGCCATCTGCTGAACAGGATAGTAAACGCTGGTGTGCTCCGCTATAAACCAAGCCCCATACTGCATCTGTGTGGCCTTCAAATGCACCTCTTAGAACAGAAGGATCTGTGGGGAAAAAAGTGACAGAGGATACAGGTTTTGAAACAAAATGTAAATAAAGGAAAACCAGGCACTGAATTAAAAGTTACTCTTTTGGCTGTATATAGAATTAAATATTAGAAACAGGGGGCCTGGCTGAGCCTCTCTCTGAAGATATTCAGTGTAATGGTATTCAAATTTCATCAAGATATCTGGAATTCAATTATATAATTTGTATTTGTAAATAAAGTTGACCTTAAAATCCAATCCTTCATCTATACAGCTACCATTAAATCTCTTACTCTTGTACTGACTAGGGCCATCTCCTCCTTTCTGGCCTGTGCTTCTTTCCTACTCATTCTGTCTATCCAAAATACTCTGGAGCACAAATCATCTTCCTTTCCAGGTAATCTCCCTGCTCCCTGAGGCTCTTTAGAGGGTTAACACTGATTTCTAAATCAAGACTAAACTACTCAGCCTCACTATACACATAGCTCAGACCTGGCCCATATTTTAAGCAATCTTCTCTCCCCTCTGACCCCTTAATGTGCACTCTTGTCTTTAGTGTTCCTCAGCTGTTTGCCTTTCTCAACTGCAGTTCTACGCCTTTCACCATGCTGCCCTCAATTCTTAGAGAGTCTGTTCTAAGTACAGGCCAAGCAAACTTGATCCTATTCAAATTTGTTTCTTTGCACTACTAAACTATCTTTAATTAATAACGTAACCCTAAAACCCCCAAAACGTACCAACAATTAAGTAAAAAATAGGAATGCTTTCATACATTTTATTAAGAATCCCTTTGAAAGGGAGAAACATTGATATTTTACTTATGTGCACAGAGAATGAGAAAGGAAAGGATAGTGCCATGTATTCATAGCCTTTTCCAATCTGAAAATTGACATGCTTCTGTATGACATTAACAGAAGCAACAGGAAAAAAAAATGAAGTTGCAGTTATGCTACATGAGGAACAAGTTAACATTCAAGAAGTTAAAAAACAGAAGATAAAAATCTTTCAAGCTGCCATTGATAGCACATCATCTTACCATTTTTCAAAAACCAACTTTCATACAAACATAAATGAAACATCATTCTAAGAGGTCTCTTGAAATCTCCCTTGCTCTTTGTGAAACTGGTAGGTTTCATTCACCCTTTTTCCATCCAGTAACTATCAGTCAGTACAAGAACTAATGTAGCAGTTTACTTATGATTTTTCTACATGGTGAGTTATTGCACAACAAACTGGTGTGCTGTAGATTCACACTGCAGCTTGCATGTATTACCTCACCTTAAACGCTAAAGCCAATAGTTCCCCTTTTCTTTCCAATCTGAATACCACTGTATAAAACATTTCACAGAGCTGCTAAATCCAAAAGTAATTCAGGTTTTCACTGGATAGCTCATTTTCATTCACTAGGTGAGTATGACAGAAACGCACCGTAAGAATCATAGGGGTCAATATTTGGGTTTGTCGTATTCCAGGCCTGGATAAGGCCATCAGTTCCTCCACTGTAACACTGTTCACCATTGTTGCTCATTACCACACAAAGTACTGGGCCACTAGAAGAGAAATCAAATTAGCAATTTCATCTCTAGTCATAATTAAAATGCTTGTTCAAACAAATAGAACTCTTAACTGAGACTCACAAAGTGAATATACTGCAACAAAAATCCTGCACTTTTCAGGTGGTATGTGATACACTGTTTTTGACTCGGGCTAAAACGGTACCTCACCTCAATGTCCAATAATATCATTATAGTTAGACCAATTTAATGATTAAATCAATTGCATGAAGTACAAGAAAGCAGCACTAATTATGTGTCTGTCCCCACCAGGCTGGACATCAATTCTGGAAAATTACTTCAATCAAATAATCACTACATTTCTCAGAATACAACTATGTTTCTATATGTCTGTAGGCGTGTACTTACCTATGTGCTCTGAATGTATATATAGGTTCTACATCAAGAGAGGCACTCCTAAACCAAAGCATAGAAAAGCGCTTTCAGTTTATTTTCCAGTACACAAGTGTTCCCAGAAATATTTTTTGAAAACAGAATGCTGAAACCTCTAACTTGTCCAATTGCTGTAAACTCATATGAAAGTTTTCCCCAACCATCCAATCTCTCTGATATTTGGTTTTCTTCCAAAAAGCAATAGTGAAAGTATTTTTGTAAGCACCCAAAATAAAAAAAACGGACGCAGACTAATCATGAACAACCCTATATATCCAAACCTAAAAAGAGGGATTATGCATATTCTATAGGCCACATTCTGTACTTTGCTAAGCCACAAAAGAGATAGAGGGGAACTGATTACAGCTCACTGATTTTAAGGCCAGTGTCAAAGCCCCAGGTAAATTTACAGAAGCATGCTGGGGATTGCAGGAGTACAACAGGCTCTGGCCAGGTCTCTCCCCGCCAGTCACTCTAGTGACTCTCCAAGGAGTGATGTAGTTACTGGCTATACAGTAAATCCCCAGCAGAGAAGATGTATCAAGATCCAGTAGTGCATAAGGTGCAGAGTGGGCCAGAAAAAAATCTCATCTTTCATCTATCCATTATTTTTAATTAATAAGTGCGTGTATGTACACCCACCCAGCCACGGAACTATATATAATTAAATAATTTACCATCTTTAAATAAGTTTTTATAGTAAAATAATACAACAGTATCTATCTGGAACTGCAGAAAAAAGAAATATTGCAGTATTTTCATAATGAAGAGGAGAGAAATTAGTGGAGTTACACACACTTAAATAAGGAAAAGCCTTACTTTTTTGCTGGTGCTGTTTTTTGTAAATTCCACATTTTTAATGTATGGTCCTCTGATGCAGTTATTAGGACTGGTTCAACTGGATGGAAAGCCAGCCCTCTTATTCCATCAAAATGACTTCTTAATGTGAATTTGGGATTCCAGGTTTTCCTCAGTGCATCCTTATTGTTTGCTATCTATTTGGAAAAAAATACCCAAAACTTTTACTTAGTCTGTGGGACTCACAACAGAAGAAGAAATCAGAACTTTTAATCAAGCATTTATGGATACTTCAAATTGTTATATCATTTTTATAACTCTATGTCTTTAAACTAACCAGCACTCTTTGCCAAGCATGAGAAAACTCAAAATTCGTATATATACAAAAATAAGATTTGTACTTTATTTTTCTACTTTACCTGTATATTTTAAAAGGTACCAGTAATTTTTGACCAATTCAAAACAAGAGGATAAACAACATATATTAGATTACTTTTTAACAATGAGAAATAGAAGCAGCCCATAAAAACAGAAGGTGGAAGGCCTCCAATATGGACATGCCTCTGTGTGAACATGAAATGCTCAGTGATGTCACATGTTTATTATCTCTCAATGACTCAAAGTTTCTCAGTTTACAAGTCAAAAGATAACCTTCCTAACTATCAGTGCAGCCAACTTAGCCTGTGCTCTGGAAGTTCACCTGTGCTCTTTCTGCTTCACATATTAACAACAGTGGCCTTGACTCAACCAGGATTCATTACAGGAATAGTTAAGGTGCAATTCAGGTGTAGACCTTAAGGTAAAAAATAATCCATAATGGAAATTTAGCTAGCAATTCTGTTAATGCACAAGTTAGGAAGTCAATCTAAATTTATTTCAAGAGATGTATTTGCTCTGTTCTGCTAATGGAATCAGTACAAACTAGCTTTTATCAGTAAAATAAGCAGCGATGACTTGGAATTAAAAAAAGGAAGCAGAACAGTTGAGCAAGAATATATTTACTTCTCCAACTATAACTGCATTTTAAAAGTGATCAGCCAGCTTCAGTAACATAAAAGAAATGCTATAAGGCAGTTATTTCAACACAGCTCCCTTGAACAAAGGCTGTAATACAACACTGGGTGCTCTTTTAGAACTTTGTCATCAGCCACCACCTAAGCTACCCAAGTTTCATAGAACTGGAAGGGACCTCGGGAGATCTTCTGGTCCAGTCCCCTGTCCTCATGTGCTTAGGAACAACAGATAAAATTCATTAATAAAATGTGAATACAAAAACTAAATCAGGACTAACAATACCATAATATATTTTGTGAAGCCATATAGGACAAGAGGTATTGGGCTTAATTTGCAGCAAGGGAGTTTTAGGTTGGACATTAGGAAAAACTTCCTAACTGTCAGGGTGGTTAAACAGTGGAATAAATTGCCTAGGTAGGTTGTGGAATCTCCATCATTCGAGATTTTTAAGAGCAGGTTAGACGAATACCTGTCAGGGATAGTCTTAGTGGTGCTTTGTCCTGCTATAAGTGCAGGGGATTGGACCCGATGAACTCTCAAACTTCCTTCCAGTTCTATTATTCTGTGATTGTATGTATATTCCAACAGTTGGGCCGATAATTAATTGCAAGTAAACAGAGAGAACTGATGCCCCTTTGAAAAACTGGTCTTTTAACAGAGATTTCAACACTGAAAAATATATCCAGAGGCTCTTCAAACTGTAAGCAGTATGTATCAGACATAAAAACTGAAATTGTTTTTCAGAGTTGATAAATACTAAAGTAATAGAAGAATACATAGTTAGCAGAGAAACCTAATAAACTTCAGAGAACCAGGCTAACCAAGCATTCAAGGAGAAAAAGATGAAGTACTTGGAGTAACAAATTATCTTAGATTAAATTCAATGTTCTTTTTCAGTTAAAAAAAAGACTAGTTACCTTTATTGCTTGGAAATGAGTGGGACCTAATGTCAGAGAAAAAGAATGCCCAACCCTTAGGTATCAGTCTAGAGGGTTATTTTGATTAGCTGCAGTGGAGGAAGCAGGACCTTATGGCTTCACTGGGTACCTTCCAGCCTTATATTTCAATAATTCTATATCAATACTTCGACTTTTACCTAAAGATAACAGGGCCACGCCCTAAATAACATTTAATCAGACACCCCTAGACTAGTGACATACTGTCAAAATGTCTCACTGAATGTTCCTAAGTTGACTTAATCTTCTAAAAATGGCAAATCATCCCACATATAATGTATCAATTAAAAATGCTACCTGACAAAATGCCTTTCTACATCTCAGACAAAACCTTTTAGGTACAATAAATCTTTGTATTGGATCAAGAAAAATATAAGACAGTTTAGTGGAACACTACAAACTAAAAAAAAAAACAAAAAAAAAACCACCACACTTCTTTGTATTTTAAAGACCTCCTATTGTTACAAGAATGTAGTAGCTTAACAAGATTATAAAAAGCATATTTTGTTTCCAGTTTGCTTAATTTTCATTTGTTTTCACCATTTCTCTTTACAATCTATTAGTTTTCATTGCTTATATCAGTCTTCACCCAGAAATAAAAGGACAGAAAATTTGGGGTTGGGGGAGAAGGATGAAAACCAAGTACTATAATAAACTGACAAGAGGCAAAAGGCAAGTGAAATAATGTAAAATACTTACAAGTAATTTTTTTTAATTGACAATTTAAGAAATGTATCTTTATATGGATGGATACTTCTAAACCTCTCAATCACATAAATAAATTCCTATTCCTATGGAGGAGGAACTACTATATAGAGTGCTCTGAAATTTATTTTTGTCTCAAACTGGTTGAGATATCTGAAAGAACTCTACTTCTTTCGAGGAGAAGAAATGATCTATGTGATTTTCTTCACAGGAGGAAATGGATTTTATAGAGCACTCTGACCCTCTTGAATATATATGAGTGCTGTTCAAACAACACAGTACTGAGAACTTTCCCCAATTTTACTCTGAAGCCTCCACTAAACAATGGCGAGGACCTACGTGTTTGAAATTATTGGCCCACAGATGTACTCATTTATTCATAACAGCAACAGAAAACATTTGGAGCTGGGGATCACATACTACTTGGCATGTGCTGCTTCGTGTCTACACAGATATAGTAATAACATCTAGCTCTTAGACAGCAGTATTCATCTGCAGTTCTCAGAAACACTTTACATAGGAGAGAAAAATCATTACCCTCATTTTACACACAGTGAAACAAAGGCACAGAGAAGATTAAATGACTTGCCCAAGGCAAGCAAGCAGGCTAATGACAGAGCCAGAAATAGACCTCAAAATACTTGAGTTCCAGTCTAGAGTGCCATCTACTATGTAAAAGTACTTACTTTCCTCCCTCTTCAAATTACCAAAATGGGTTTGTACTCTTAGAAATCAACCATGGAGGTTGGCTTGAGAGTAATTTGATTTAAGGACAGAAAGACAGTTCTTCCAAAAATAGAATGTGATCTAGACTTGCCATCAGCAGAGAACTGCTCTCTGTAAGTATCTAAATCTACCTACTCACTCTAAGTCCCAGAAATGGCCACACTATACAGTGTATACACTATTCACTGGCAGACCACAGAAGCTACCATATTTGAGGAAAAAGGGCTCATCTTAATCTCCTCCAGCAAACAAGTCTAAATTTAAGCACCTGAGTGTTTACATGTGGGGTTCTCCTCCTGTAGTCTGTACCCATGTAAATCATCAGACTTCACTAAGATCTTCACACATAAATTTGTAGAATCTCAAATGGTTTACTCTGAACTTCCACTTACATCATAAGTCAGTGAATCTGCCTCATTGGCAACTGTAAGGCCTGCCAATTCTCCAAGACCCAGCTCACTTTCAAGGGCTTCATCTGCTCCCATAATGAAGGACTTTCCTGATGTAGGGGGGAATGTTAAAGCTTCCACTACAAGAAAAAGAAAAATATGCAAAAAAGTCATAGCTATATACATATAGCCCTGTGGGTTTTACGTAAAAACACTTGTTCATTTCTCCTATAAAATATTACACATTAAATTATCTCAACTGCTAACCACAGACATTCACAAATGCAGAAAGGCACATATTCAGAATGATATTCAAGTATAGGGAATTTTTTGAATATGGTGTTATCACAGATACACATCATTGGACTGTCTCAGGACTGTTAAAAGCAATTAGTAACAGGCAAGGAGTGTGCGCTACCATTTATGCCCCGTTCAGCCATTTCTAATGCCAATGCAATAAATGCAGGCATAGCTTCCTCCTTGGTTTTACACAGACTACACAGATGCTACAAAGATGCAGAGAAGGAAATAATGGAAATGTGGTTTGGCTTAGGCAACACATTCAAAGAACTTCAGGTACCAGAACTTAGATTTTTCCTTCTTTATTCTGCTTCCACAAATATCATGGAAATTATAACTATACATACTCAGAGGAACACTGGGTATTTTAAAAGAGAATGCTAAAGTACTCACCCATAAGGAGCTTCTGACCTAGCCTTTTAACTGAGAACAATGTTAAGCAAAAATAAAAACTGAGACATCTTCAAATTTCAGAGCTGATTTTATGTTTTACATATGCTATAAATGCTATCATAATACTGCGGAATAAGCCTGCAGGTCACATGATATTCATCTTTGAGTTAACAGGCATGAAAACAGATTATTTAAATGTAGATAACATCTAAACTCTACTTAATTTCCCTGTGGTACTCTCACCAAAAAACTTCAAGCAGCCTATATGACTTATGGAAATATGGAAATTCTAGCCTAAGAGTCAAAAACTTGTATCCCATTTGAAACCCCAAACCTATCTGTCAGAAGTAATCTTCACCTAAGAAGATCGAAAATAGTACAGATGATCCTCAGATAATGGAAGAGAGCAAAACATCGGACCAAAACATCAACACTGACACTTAGATGAGGAAAGCCCCAGTGAGAGTCCATTGGTGAATTCATTGAAGAACTTGAGCCTCAGAGTTTTGGATCACCCTAGGGAGCTCAAAGGATTGCAGTCAGAAATGACCTCTGAAATTACATTCACTGTCCCTGAGGCAGATGATCAATAAAAGAACTCAATTTCTCATAACTGCTGTAGTTATAATTTATGGCCAGTGCTTGGTAATTGGTAACTAAGTTGTAACAAAAGCAGAAGAGTACCTTTTTCGCCTAAAAAGGATCTAGGAATTTATGGTCCTTATCATGTGGCCTTCAGAAGGTGTTTGCTTTATTCATTAACAGCATCCAGAACCAAGCAATTAAGGCCTCTTCTGAAGGGATTTTGGAGGGAACCAGCAATTCTCATTGTGAACACTTGGAAGTGCTTAAAATCATCCATATGTGATGCAGGTGGTGGCATCACCGCCTCATTAAGAAAAAATGCTGGTTTGTAGAGCAGATGATGACAGATGAGGCCCTGGTACCAAAAACCTTTCCGTATCTGTCAGGAGAGCGGACTGTGGCTCATTCAAGATAAACAAATCCCTGGAAAATTTGAAGTCCTATGGTACTAGGTGAGTCTATGCAGAACTCTAGTGAGCCTCTGTGGTGAGAGGAGGTGGCAATGAGTGTGATCTTGGCTTTTCAAACTGATCGATCAGTACTATCAATGTCGATTTGGATACTGCAGACAATTTGGAAGCAGGGTACTATGAGACTCTCAAATTCTCATTATAAATTCCTTGGGATCCTCAGCAGTACCCTTTCTGGGATGCGAGGTCTCCAAAGCAGCAGGTCTCTGTGGTAGCCTGGGCTTCCTGGAACCAACTTCTCTTTGAGGTGATCTGGAGCTCCTCTTCCTGAAAGTCTTGGTGCCATTCTCTATGACTCTCTCCTATGGAGAACTAGTGAGTGAGTGGACTGCAAAGGTTGATGAGGTTCTATGCTTACTGGAAGACTTCTATACCTGGCAGAAGAGGATGTATCTGTACCTGGATCTGAGGCAAAGTGAAAGGAGTGTGCCATCATGAGAAGCTTAATTTCCTTTTTTCCCCTCTAGATCTACTTTTAAACCCAGAGCAATTTTTTTTTAACTTACATGATAAATGGGTGTCCCGTAAGTTGCAGAGACAGAGACTCTGACGATCAATAACTTGGATAGAATCCCAGCAAATGAGAGAATAGTTAAATCCCCCTTACCCAAAAAAGGGAAAATACGCACCTACTCACCCGCGGGGTAAGAGAGAGGCAGAAATGTCTCTCGAAGTTTCCTCAAAAACCAAGCAACCAAAACCAAAGAGCCAAACAAAGAAAACCCTTCATACAACTGGTAAAAACTGAAAAAGGGAGGGGAGCTCTAAATAATAAAGTAAACATGAGAAGCTATTCCCTGAGAAAAAGACAATTGTGATGTGGGCACCACAAAAAGCTCCATCTCAGGCCTATGCTTCTGTGAAGGAACTGAGGGCTGTTCATCTGATTCTGCTTATATACCCTCAGTATGAAGCATGGGAATTGCAAGGCACTGATACCAAAAATCTCTAATCAATGACACAAGGAGACGTGCACCTGAAATTGAGCACCAATAATAGAGAAAATGCATCAAATAACTAGAATTCTGAAAGAAAATGAAATGCAAAAAAACAGTGTCTGAACAGCACTTAGAGAATGAAAGCTCTATTGACAGGCAGAAGAAAACATTAATGGAATGGGAGGGCACCATACACCCCTGGTAATGACACAAGTGTCTGCATATATTCTGCCCTTCATCTAATACTAACTGCCTTTGAGAGACAAGTGGACTGAGAATGGGAAGCCGAGGAGGAAATTTCTTCAAGAGCCATCACCATCTAGAATCTAAGCCTTGCATTAAAAAAAAGGTTTTAGCCCTTTTAATATTAGGCCTTTCCAATGTGGAAAACCCACAAAAATCCTTCTGAGTATGCAGACGTGCAGATTATTCATACTGACTACGTGTAAAATTTATGTCAAATGTATCTTTCTGCCTTCTTAAGCAAGCTCTGATCTCATCTTACTCCTCTGCAGGCTGCTTCAAGACTGCATAAATTTAACTTTACCCAAATTTCTGCTTCTTTTATCATGAGCATTTATTCTTTGTTCTGATAATAAACTGATGTTTTGCCTTTTTTCATAAGCTTGGGTCAGATGCTCTCAATTAAAATATATATATATATAAAAATGAGAGAGAGAGAGAGAGAGAGAGAGAGAGAGAGAGAGAGAGAGAGAATGTGGAATGCTCTCTTTTTATTTTTGTTTTGTGCTATTAGTGAGGCATCTGTGTGATGATAGGAAATGCTCACACACACACACACACACACACACACACACAATCAATCCCCCACATTTCAAAATGTTGCTAAGTTACAATTTTTCTTTTAAAAACATCTATTTAAGCATGTGGGAGGTGGAACGATTGTGCTCTGCAATACTTATACCACATGAAAATTTTTTTAATCTGCATTCCTTTTGTAGTTTGGTCAATCCAGTTTACTCTTTCTAGAAAAGATATGGATTAGCAGCCAAAATCATGCTTCACTCATTTTTCCAGTCATATTTAACAATCTTCTGGGCATAAATTGCAGCATGCCTCAAATAAATTAACACATCAGAAAAGGCACTTACATGCTTATTTTATTATTCTGTAAATCATTAAATGAATTTGAATGCTGAAGCTAAATTCCTGCAATTAACAGGTTAAAATTAACAGTTTGTGAAGTTAAGTGTTGTATACCTAATCAGAAACTGTGCATAGCATGTTAAGCCTTTACCCCCAGACTTTCTCTGACTGAGAATTTTAGATACAGATACCACTACCAAATTTAAGAAAGGGGCAACCCAACCTGAGCAAAAACTGCTGTCTGTCCTTCCTCTATGATTTTGGACTCAGTCAACTATGTGTTTCCATGTTACACACATCCTTTAGTTTAGCTGCAGAGTGTGCTTCTAATCACTATACTCAATTATTATAAAATGATACAGATCATATATTACCATATATGGACAAAAGATGGTTTTGTGGTTAAGACCGGGAAGATCTGTGTTTTATATCAGATTATGCCAGACTTCTAGTGTAAACGTGGGCAAGTGACTTATGGCCTGAGACCAAGCCCATGGCAGTCCTGAAATTTGTTGAGGTTCTTGGAAGATCAGGACTTTAAATCTCTCTCTCTGAATTTCTGCAGAGGGATGAGGGAAGAGGATAATGCTTATCTACCTCAATGATATGATGAAATTAAAGTAACGTACTTTAAAAGTATAAGATGTAAAGTGCTTTGTTGTAGTAGTAGTAATAGAAAAAAAATCCACATTTATATAAACAGACACAAACTTAAATACTTGCCTTCTTCTGTCCTGTTTATCTCATGTTCAATAAGCCTTGAGCTACTCGGCCTAGAAGGTGATGTGACCGATGGCTGTAATGAAGGTAGATCATCTACATCTCTCAAGTTTGCAAGCATGTCTTGCAGCTTTGACCTGTTGGGCCCTAACCAAAAAAAAACAAAAAAAAAAGTGAAATAGTTTATGTAAACATAATTCACAGTGATACTATTTATTTCACTCAAATATGTTTCAAGACAAGCAAAAATTGATCCTATCTTTTGATATCACATTTCCTACTAAACATCAATATTGTGCGCTTATTTCCAGCAGTAACTAATCTTTCAGCATGAAATGAACCTCTTGAAAAAGAAAGCGATAGAAGCAACTGAGACCTTTTCCCCACTTTTATGAACTCACATTGTTATTTGCATGAAAAAGTTAAATACCATTGGTCCAACAAAACACTCTATTGCTTTCCAAAAACAATTGCAAACATTTGTGAATTATTTTAAAATTTGTGCAGTGTATTGTTAAAATAATTTGTGCAGTAGTGTATATTTGTGATGCTACATATATCTACAGAATTGTTATATTAAAAAAAAATAAACCAAACTGGATTTACTGGCTTACTTCCTGAAGCTACATGTGGTGAAGACCCATGCCCTTCTTGACACTTACCTGTGCTTTGCTCCATCATTTTCCCACATCCCTGTTTTGACTGTTTTATATAGGATTGAGGCTGAAACATATCTTCGGTAGTTTTTCCTGTTGTAAGTTTAATTAAGAATGGGAAAATATCTTACCCATAGTCCATTATGGCTTTTCCTAGACCAGTAAATAATACAGCTATTTTTAAGTAGCTTTAACACAGATGTGTATTCTAATATATGTATGATCTTTCTTATTACACTGTTTCACAGGAATTTTTACTACAGCCTTGCAAAATCATTATAAATGTATTAGCCCAGTTACAAGTTCTATTTTTCCACCCTTACCATAATAATGAAAATGAAAAAAACTAAATGATATTTTAGTTGTCTATTACGAAACATTTATTAAGTCATGCAAAAATCAAATAGGATTTTGCAAGATTGTTTTAATACAGCACCTGACTTTATAGAAACACATTTTGTTGTACGGTTTTTAATCTTTGAATACCCATCTATGATAAAATTAATGTTCTAAAATAGATTTCATACATTGCAATATTAAGATGTTTCATTTTTTAAAAAAATTTCTTTCCTCGCTCCCTCCTTTGCTAAGATCACGAATGTGAGACAAATAACAGGTTCAGATTCCTTGTGAGATTTCTGTATTGATGCCCTGCCAATGATGGTTTGTCCATGGAAAGATGCTTAATTTCTGTATTGGAGTACACTAGTTGGTCTCCCCCGATCAAACGTCCACCCAAAAACATATCATTACACTATCCTCATGAAGCAGTGCAAGTTGCCACATCGCATTGTCTTGTATCAGGAACTTTGCCCGTTAAAAATATAAAACAAAGTTCCAGTGTTAGCTGTGCCTAAATTAATCAATTACTACAATTTGATAATCAGTATCTATATGCCCAATATAGACTTAGAAATGTGCTCATTTCAATTTATTTCTTAATTAAAATATTTCTAGCAAATTAGCTCTGTAAAACTTTATCCATGGCACTGTAAAATGTATGGCTACGTCCAGACTGGCATGATTTTCCGCAAATGCTTTTAACGGAAAAATTTTCCGTTAAAAGCATTTTCGGAACAGAGTGTCTAGATTGGCATGGACGCTTTCCGCAAAAGCACATTTTGCGGAAAAGCGTCCGTGCCAATCTAGATGCACTTTTGCGCAAAAAAGCCCCGATCGCCATTTTCGCGATCGGGGCTTTTTTGCGGAAAACAAATCTCAGCTGTCTATACTGGCCCTTTTGCGCAAAAGTTTTGCTCAAAAGGGACTTTTGCCAGAACAGGAGCAGCATAGTATTTCCACAAAAAGCACTGATTTTTTTACAGTAGGAAGTCAGTGCTTTTGCAGAAATTCAAGCGGCCAGTGTAGACAGCTGGCAAGTTTTTCTGGAAAAGAGGCTGATTTTCCGGAAAAATTGGCCAGTCTAGACACAGCCTATATGTGTACTATGATAGAGACAAGAATGTATTAAAGTATTTTTCTGTGTATTCCTATTGTATGAGAATCACTAATTATAAAGAAATTCAAAATTTATTTGGTGACACTAACTTTTTTGTGCGGGCAGGTCAACATTTTGGTACTTTAACTGCAACCTAAGAATAAACAAGTATTTCAAATGCCATTCACATCAGCATGGACTCTAAAGTACATGCTGATTTGCTAGGAGAAATTGACAATGGAAGTTTAAACTCTACATGCTGAATTTGATACTGTGAGCTCAAAGCTAATATTTGCTGAGCTGCAACCAATTACATTTATAATCTACTAACTGCAGAAAGTAACAAAATGAGGTAATCTTGAAACAATATAGAGAAGGTGTTATCTTTTTGTATGATTTTGTAAACATGTTGGAAGTGAGTTTCTTTAAAATTAATAAGCATCTTCCCACAAAGGGTGTGTAATGAAACATAACCCTCAAATTTGCCCCTGAATTAGGTGTATCATTTTTTAATTTCAATTATTCCCACATCTGCAAGTTTGAAATAGTTAAGATTTCCATTTTAAACATTTAACTTGACTCTCAAAGGAATATAATACTTATTTTATTTAACAACACAGATTTCACATAATGGATTTCCATTTCAGGATATGTAACAGGTAAAGGTATGATGAACAGGGCTAGAAATTGTATTTTAGACACCTCTCACAGTTGTTTAATTGGAATACAAACACCACCTACTACAAATATAAATCCCATAGGTAAAGTTGTAATTGATAAGTAAGGACTGATTTAGAGATTGTCAATAAGATTTATTTTCCATTTCGAGCCCTGCATGAGGAATTATGAGGCCAGCATGACTTGCATGTTTTGGATATTAAGTACAAACAGGGGTAGAAATTAATTTGTTTCTCCCTCTGTCAGCCAACAGATACTACACAGAGGTTTCTTTTTAATATACCAAAATCAAAACAGATCTTATAAAACTAACAGATATTCAGCTAAGAGTTCTGACACTTTCTTAATAAAAATATATAGTTAAACAAAGGAACAAAACAATGCATTTAAATTTCACGTCTATATACCATCACTGATTGCTACGTAGTCTATACATCCAGCATAATCCCTTGGAATTTATCCAACTAGACTGGTAAAAGTTATATTCCAGTCAGCAGCTTTCTACTTTCTCAGGCACCTGGATTGACTATCATTAATTTCAACCCCTGAGCACTGGTGAATAGGAAAGCAGTCAGGAGTGGCAAAGTAAAAGAGTAAGTAGTTTTAGGAAAACATTGAAAGAAAGATAGAATTAGGGGTGTGAAAGAGATGGGATTTGTGATTTTTAAGGTGCAATGTTTTCCACTTACTCTTCACCCCCTTTTTTCCCTTGCGCTCCTTTTTGTATTGTTCCTTGAGTTTGGTTATTACGCCCTGGTCCACATTCCAGGCTTCAGGCATGAGACACTGGTCTTCCTTTTCTAAATAAAGTAAAACAAATGAAACACCCTTTTTAAATAAATATATCACTAAACAGTTTTCACCAAAGGAGGTAGAATCTGTTGTCAATCTTATTTATACCTTGTTCTTAAAATACATAATGGCACCATGGTTGCAAATTCTGCAAGACTACATTCTCTTCCCTACTTTCACTTTAAAAGATTTTTTAAAGAAATTCTGAGTGTGATGAAATTTCAAATGCCTAAACCTCCAATCCAATAAGCAATTGTTCATAGAACACAGTTTTTGTTATAATTCTTTGTTTTTCCTTTTCTGACAAGCAGGTAATATCTTCTACTGATTTTTTTTTCCAGAAAAACAATTATATCCACAAATAGATGTCAACTTGCTAATATATTCTAGAACGTACACCATGTATGCAATGTTCCTAATGTTGACAGTCATATGTTATCATTTAAATATACTTTTTTGTATAAATTAAGGGGGGTTTGTAACAATTTACATTTCACTAGATTTTTATAAATAATTTTAGACATTAAAAGTGCATTCCGTTTAACAAGAGACTGGAAAAGTTTGAGATATTACAGTCAAAGGAAGCAGCACGTCTATTGTCGGAAGCCTGCATTTTATACCTAACGTGAACTGAACTCCTGCAACAGCTGCAGGTAAGTCACTGGTGCTCGGTTTCCCCAGTTGTACAACAGAGAAAATAACACTTATCCACATGTGTAACTATTTTGAGAGCCTTGAATAAAAGGTGATATGTAGGTATAAATATTTAGGATATTTACACAGTGTACAAGAAAACTATTTAAGCAGTTTAACATACAAATCAGAGCTGAACAACACCATTTATTGCTTCTGTATTTTTACATTAAAACTGAGGAATTATTGAAATAAATGTGTTAAATTAAGGCTTTATTTTCATCACCAAACTTCCTCATGTGCACCTTCAAAACCCATACGAAAAATATTTTCTTGTGTACACAGCGGTAGCTTATCTAGTTTCAAAAAATCGGACGTTTACATTAATAAAACACACTCAAGGTCTTTCATGCTATGATTCAGTCAATAAGTTTATGTGCATCTTACTATAAAACTGTGGAAAGCAGGATTTCCAATTGAATGCAGATCACCTCAACTTCGGCAATAATAGAATACAAAACTGTATTTCCTCAAAGATCTAGATTCAACTAACAAAAGCCATCTTACTTAAAGGTTAAGAGACATATTTGCCTCAGTTAAAGTGTGAAGTGAAATAGGCACACCCCAAAGTAATAAAGTTAATCTCAGGTTTTGTCAGTTAAAACAAACATTTAAAAAAAAAATCTACGTAGCATTTCCTGCTTCAACTTTTTTACTAAGCATATTTCCTAATTGATGGCCATGATAAGTTCATGGTGCATTATTAAAATAATAGAAGCATGACAAATAAAAACAGTAAGGCCATTGAAACTGAATTAATATAAGGAAAAGAAAATAAATGGCTGCTCACTCCTTTGGAAAGTCTATTCTGTGTTCTGCAGAGACAGCTCCAGACTATTCAGAAGTGACACGGTCAGGTGTAGTCCACTATTTTTGGCCAACAAAATGATATAGTAAGACGTGTAGAGTGAGCAATGTCTGAGGCCAATCATCTAAATTATTGGTCTCAAGTTTTCCAGTCTATTGAATCCCTTTCAGGAATCTAATTTATCTGGTGTACCCCCAAAAATCTCACCTCACTTAAAAACAACTTTCTTACAAAATCAAACATAAGAAAACAATAGTGTCACTATTACTGAAAAATTGCTTACTTTCTCATTTTTACCACAGTTATAAAATAAATCATGACTCCCCCCCCCAATTGAAAAACACAGATATAGTATATAGAATAGCATAAACAAGTCACTGTATGAAATTTTAGTTTATACCAACTTTGTCAGTGCTTTTCATGTAGCCTGTTGTAAAACTAGGCAACTATCAAGTGAGCTGACTTACACTCTGGAAGACATTTACATATCATCAGGTGTATGCGTACCCCTCACTGAGAACCACTGATAAATGGTTTCTTCATATCAATATAAGGCAAATACAATGCATCCATGGTGATTGTATTTATAAATTCTAACAAACTGAAGGAGACTGACAGTGGATTTGGATAAAATAACAATACTAAACACGTGATCAAGGATGAGTTAGTCTATCATCCTTGGACGTAATTCAGGAAACAAATATTTGACCTAAGAATTAATTATTTTTTAAACACCTTTAAAAAATGGAGAAATATCAATTGTTCAAAAATGTTTTGAGGCAAGAGAGTACACTACTGTGGGCCATTGATTGGCTAAGTCCTTTTGACCCATGTACAGAAGGTGTACTCTATGCATGGATCTTTCTCACACACATTTGAGTATGGAGGGAGAAAGAGGGTGTATCAGCTCTCAGCTAAATATTGAGACTGTCTCTATAAGTCTAGTAATCTGGTAGGGGTTGAAAGTAAGAAAAATCCCCCACATCAGTTCTGGAGACGTTCCCAGAAGCATAATAAAAAACCCATCATGAAAAATAAAAAACATTACATTTAATGGCAGAGCAAGGCAGTTTTGTTTGTGAACAGCAGGACGCCATTTCTGAGATAAGGAGAGAAGTTTTAGCTAATCATACTTTTCTATGCCAAGTTTGAGATGGAATTTCTGCTCTCCTTTGGCACAAAAATATTTAGAAGTATGCAGTATGTAAATGGCAAAGCTGTCAAACTACTTCAGACATTAATATTCTGTGCTATGCCTCTGATAATACACACTTACATACCTCCTACATGTACCACATATAATATTTTATCAATTGCAACTTATCAAGCAGATTATGAACTACAGGTTGAACCTCTAAAATCCAGGACTCTCTGGTCCGACAACAGACTAGGGATGTTGCTGGACCAGAGAGTCCAAGCTGCCCAGTTTCAGAAGTGCAGCCCGAGTTTGGCTAGCAGAGAGAAATGCATCCCCAGCTGGGGCTAGAGGCATCGGGGCCAGTGGCCAGGAATGCAGACCCCACTGAGAATGGTGAGGTGAGGAGCGCAGCTCTGGTCGGGGCTGGCACAGTGTGAAACACAGCCTCGGTTGGGCTGGCACGAAGGGGGAGTGCAGCCCTTACCGGGGATGGAGGCATCAGGGCCAGCAGTCAGGAGCGCAGTCCTGGTGAGGGCTGGCAGTGAAGAGTGTAGTCCAGGCCAGGGTTGGAGTCAGTGGGGCAGGTAGCTAGGCGCACAGCTCATACTGGCGCTGAGGGGGGTGCAACCCCAGCCACAGTTGGTGACAGTGGGGCCGGCCCCTGTCTAGGGCTGGCTCAGTAGGAGACAGGGCTAGGAGAGTGGGGGATGGAGGCAGCAGCAGGGAGCACAGCCCTACACCTGGATAGGGAGCCTGACCTCCCCTTGTCGGGCAAACTCTGTGGTTCGGGACCACTTAGATCCCGAGAGTGCCAGACAGTGCATGGCTCTTACTTAGTGTCAAACCCAGGTCAGGTGGTTTCAGTACAATGAAGGCTATTGCAAGCCTAAATAAAGCTCAAGTAAAGTTTTCTTCTTCCTTGTGACCACAGTTATAACCTCGTGAGAGAGTTCGAAATATGCACTGAGCTTTGAGAGGGGCTTAAGGGAGTTCATGTCCTCCCACCAACAGAATTAACTGAAGCTTCTCTTTCTTCATCTTTTATATACTGTGCCAAATATCCCCAGAATCTATCAACTTGGCATGCAGTCAGTTTATTTAGTCTTCTGGGGCTTAAGTACTCAATTCTTCAAAGTAAACTGGGTTCTAATACCTGGGCTGCAAGACATTAACTTGAACCACATATTACTAGACAATAGTTAATGAAATTCCACTTTCTAACTAAACAGGATTTAAATATATGCCTGCTATCTTTTGAAAGGAATTTGAGGAACAGAATAGACCAAACTGCTCAAATTGCTGCCACTTGAATTGAAAATAATTTATTTAAATCTTTATGACTCACACGGCTTTCTGTATCAAAGTGAGAGAAAGGAGAGAAAATTAAAACCCTCTTATTCACGTTCACAATCCAACAAATCAGTGTTTTACAGAGCTCCTATAGTTTGGATACCTGGAAAAGGTACTGAACTCTATAAATACTATTTAAGCTATATTTATTTGTATTATTACTTAAAATAGACAACTGACCAAAAATGGGAATGTCTTAAGAATCTGTGATTACAACTGGATACAGAAAAATAACAATATCTCAGTCTCTCAGTAACGGGATCTCAGTCTACCTCCAAAGGCTATACAGTACGGCTCCTTTACAGATGTTGAAATCTTGGCAACAGAGTGTGTCTAGACTACATGGCTCTGTCGACGGAGCCATGTAAATTAGTTTACCCGACATAGTTAATGAAGTGGGGATTAAATAATCCCCGCTTCATTAAAATAAAAATGGCCACCACGCTGTGCTGACAATCAGCTGATCTGGCACAGCGCGGCAGTCTAGACGTGGATCGGTCGACAAGGGAAGCCTTTGTCGACTGCTCCTGTAAACCTCGTTTCATGAGGCATAAGGGAGCAGTCGATAAAGGCTTCTCTTGTTGACCGATCCGCGTCTAGACTGCCGCGCTGTACCGGACCAGCTGATTGTTGGCACAGCGTGGTGGCCATTTTTATTTTAATGAAGCGGGGATTATTTAAATCTCCGCTTCATTAACTATGTCAGGTAAACTAGTTTACATGGCTCCGTCGACGGAGCCATGTAGTCTAGACACAACCATACTGTTCAGTTTTTGTACTTAGCCTATTTTCTACTTTTCTGGTGTGGTCCACTAAGCTTCCTTACCCCAGTCAGTTCCATCTCCTGAACTTTTAGATTCTCCTTCTCCTTCATCAGATGCAACCAAGAAATCAAACTCTTTTAAAGCTTCTTCTGTATCTCTGTCTTCACTGCTATCAGACACTACTCTTCTCCTCACCATCTAAAGAAAAAAGAAAAAAGATCAATTATACAAAAAACACAACTTCACATCTACCAGTATTACTTGCTTTCACATGTAGAACTAAAAGTTAGAATGGAGTCTGCAAAAAGCAAACATAGGGTTCCTACATTTTGACTGGGGTGGGGAAAGAAGAGAATTGTACTAAGTGAACATATTTTAATTGTTCAGACTATAAAACTAAAGAAAGTCCTATCAAACCACAAGCTCTCTCACCCTAAAGCAATCAATATACAACCTTAACAACAATAAGGACTATACTGGTAATTTACCAGGGATATAGGATACAACAGGAACAGTCTGTATACCTATGTTCACCCTTTTCATAAAACTATGACGACTTTGTACAAAGTATGCCTTGTAAGCTATTATCTGAAAATTTAATGTGTAAAGCCCTGCAAATCTGCAGATAGCCACACCTCATAATTTGTGGATATGGATGCAGATCCAGATACAAATGTTGTATCTAGAAACCTTCAAATTTGCAGATGTCTGCTTTATATCTGCAGTTATCTGCATCTGTGGATGTCAATGAAAATATCCTTGGGTCATTTTTGCAGACAAAGATGAGGATACAAATTTTTTCTTATCTGTGCAGGGCTCTAGCATTGTGCTGATCGTTACTGTTCTGGTAAAAATGTGTGGCAACATTGTACATAAAGTTAGAAAAATCTACTTTACAGATGGAACCTCTGTAATTCAGCACCCTTAGGACCTGACCAGTTCCAAACCAGAGAATTTGTAGAACTACAGGAGGTAAATATTGACTGGCAGCATAACCAACTCTTGCACAGCTTACTGGGCTCTTAGGATGTGTCTAGATAGCAGAGCTATTTCAGGATACTTCCAGTATCCCGAAAGAGTGTTTTCCCTGTTTTGACAGCATGCCTGTTATTTCAAAATATCTTTAGAAATAATGTACACTATTCCAATGTCCGTGTTGAACCAGGGAGCACCAGATTAGAAAGGTTCAATATGTATTACATATTCCAAGTATGAAAAAAAAAAACCCAGGCACAAACTGGCTTCTCAAAGACAAAGGGCAAACTGATGTTGCAGGCAGGTGTCAACAAAATCAAATGGATTACCCCCTTGTTAAGTGGCCATTCTTTAACATGAAAAAGGATGCAACTGAGAAATTTACTTCTTGGCAACAATGTTCTGGAAGTTTGTCCCCCATAGATTTTCTGCTCCTTAACCCCAACTGGAGATGATCTCAAAGAGAAGGAAAAGATATAAAAATGGGGGTACAGACATCCCAAATGCTGTCTCATTTTACCTCTGCTCATGACATTACCACCTGAAGCACAATTAACACTGAATGATCTTGGTTCAAAGGATGTTAGCCAAAAACATTGCTAAAGCATGTGATCAGAGAAATCTTTGCTTTGAATTCATTTAGCTTAAGTTCGGTATCAGATGCATTTTACTTTTAACCTGTTTGTAACGAATTCTGACGTATATGCCTCATTTCTTGTAATTACTTAAAACCATTCTGTAGCTAAAGAACTTGTGTTGCCTAAACAATGTGGTTTTGAATTGAAGTATTTGGGAAACTTCATCTGAGAAAACAAGATTCGTGTACATCATTTTCTATTCATGAAATGGACTTTATATGAGCTTACATTGTCCAGGAGGGTACTGACCCAATACAAGACATACATTCCTGGGGAAAAGGTTTGAGACTGGGATTAGTGTCACCCTACAATGTAATCCAAAAGTGGCAGGCTATAACACTTATACAACATAGCTGGAGGCTGGGTGAGAGCAAACAAAGAGTAGTTGCTCTCACGGGGAAGCAATATAAGAGGCAACCCAGGTTGGAGAATTAATGGGACACAGCTATCCACTTGTTCAGATTGTACCATGGTTAATGTCACAAGTAGTAGCTTGCATATAAATATATATGCAAGAATTTTAGTCCAAAATAAATTCATAGTGGTTGGTTTACACAAGAGGGAAAAAGGGTACACAGCACTTCACAAAAGCAGCAAGAAAAGCAAGCATCAGTGTCTAGAAAGGCTCTGCTTTTCTGAAATCAGAACTTTTGATGTGCCCCCACCGCCATCCATCCACACAGAGAGAGAGAGAGAAGTTGAGAGTCCATTGAGTAACTGCTGCCTTCCAATTTGTTGAGATTCACCTTTGCTGGGCAAAATGGTGGTGACCTTGCCTATTTGTTTCACATTTTACCACCATCTATGCTCTTGTCACTTCTAAACTGGATTGTGTTTGGTCATTTTAATACCACCTCAGTAAACAAAACAAAAAGTTCTAAGCAACACCATATTTATCAAACACGCTTTATTTTTTCCTACAACTAAAGCAGACTGTCTAGATTAAAATCATTTAATCAACCTGTGACTTAGATTTGTCACAGTAATCTTTAATGGTCTCTATTTCAATCATAAACTACTTTTGAGTAGTACCGATTTCACTTAGGCCTGAGCTACACTGAAAATTTTTTTCCATGTAGTTATGTCAACCTATACTGGCATAGTTAAACCTACCTAACCACTAGTGCAATGATACTCAATAAGAAACCTGCTGACCGAATGCAGCCAATCAAGACTTTCTGTGTGGCCCATCAGCTACCCTTAAAAATGTTTATAATTTAATTCACAAATAGTGATATGCTGCCTACCATTTGCCTATGACTTCCTTAGTAAGTAACTTACCAGATCTTAGGTTCTCATGATAGTATTGGCTAGCATTGAGCTGGGAGCCCACCCATTTTTCCATTAGTGATAGAAATGGAGTCAAAAACGAATGTGAATGAGAGTAAATGTTGCAATGTCAACAATAAAAACTGAGCTTTTAACTCAAACTGGACAGTGGATTATCTTTTTATTACACCACCTTATTTAAATACAAAATCCTTGTGTTTAATGTGTATCCATCTTTAAAATCATCAAATGTGAGGCACAACTTTGCATCCAAGCACAATAACTTTAACATAGTCTATCCTCCTGGCAGTGTTGCAAGACGTGACAAACTTAAAGTCTTCATATCACACTTCAAATGTCACTCTCATAACATCAGTGACTATACATGAAAAACCAACTACTGCTTCTCTTCAGATAACGTTGGTAGAAGCAAAAATAAAAGGCCTTTTTTGGATGCCAAACCCGTGAAGGAGTGTATGTCGGAAATGCTGGCGGAGCTTTTTTGTCTGAGATTAGAAAAAGATGACATTGTGAACTGTGTGAACAAGTTTCCCATGCTAATTCTATGGCAGTGTGAAGAATGGAGGTAAACTAAAAAGACTGTCTGTCAGCCATGATTTACAATTGAAAAAAAGCCAAATACATATCTTGCAGTGGCTAAATCAAGCGACTTAAATGATACTGCCCAGTTACTGCTTTTATGTTAGATATTACAATGGGGACAGTTTCAAGGAATAATTTTTGTGTTTAATACCATTAGAAACATACAACCAGGAGAGATCATTTTTGAAAAGGCAAAGGCCTTTTTTCAAAAAGGTTTCAATCTACAAAAAGTAAACTTGTTTGTTACAGACTGAGGTCCCTCGATGACAGAAAAAGAAAAGGGCTTTGCTTTACATTTGGCAGCAATACACCCTTCATTAAACACACTTCACTGCATCATTCACCAGACTCTCCTGTGTGGTAAGTTGTCTGTGGACCTGAAAATAACTATGCATATTGTGATGAGATTAGTGAACTATATATGCTCAACTTCTAGCTTCCAGCATCATCTTTTTAAAGCTTTTACAAGACATTTCAGTCAGAGTGATCTGTTACTGCACAATGATGTTTACTGGTTAAGTAGGATATACATCTCAGAGAGGCTGTGTGTGTTTGAAAATGAAACAATAGAACTTTTGAAACCACAATACTAGTAAAGCTTTTGAGTTTCCTGAAATGTATTAATGACATCCCCACTATGTCACAGGTAACTTTCCTGTGTGATATTACTGATCAATTGAATTGCTTCAATTTGCAGCTCCAAATCCATACAAGCAGTGTTGGTGGTCTGCTATGCTGACCAGTTTCAAAAGTCAGAAACTAGCTGTCTTTTAACAATGTTCACATCACTGTCTCTGTGAATTTGGATTTCCAACCCCATGATTATAATAAAAACCAACATTGCCCAATACACGAGCATCTTTACCATGCATGCCTTGACATGTCCTCCAACAAACCACTCTTCGCAAAGTTTGCCTGAGATCACCAAAATCATCTCTTTCATTTGAGTTGCCACAAACACAGTTAATAATGATGATTTATAAATGTTGTTAAGACATAGGAATATTAATACTTATATTGCAGTCAAGGTCTTTTTGCAGCTTAAGTTTTTTTGCGGGGGTGGGAGGGAAGGGAGGCAGGATTGTGTTAGCCTTCTGTGCAGATGGTCTGCCTCTTGTCATAAAATCCTTAAATTGGCCTATGAATAGAGCTAATTTAGCATCAGTGCTGTATGTAGTGCATCTGCGTAAACATTACCTATGCCGACTGTGTAATTAATCCACCTCCCCGAGAGGCAGTAGTTAGGTTGATGAAGAATTAAACTGACCCAATTTTCTAGTATAGACCATGTCTCAGTTTCCATGTTATGCTGACAGAAGAATTCTTCCATTCATCTAGCTACCACCTCTCAGAGACATGAATTACCTATGCTGACTGGAGAGTTCTTCCTGCCATTAAAGGTAGTGTCTACACTGAAGTGCTACAGTCAGGCAGTTGTCCCACTGTATTAAGTGTGGACAAGTCCATAGAATTTTACTGGGAGTCATCCTAAAAGAGTATGTGGACTATAGGTTGAACCTCTAAAGTCCGAGACTCTCTGGTCCAGCAACATCCATGGTCCAGACAGCCCAGCTGGCCAGGTTCAGAAGCATAGCCCAGACTGGGTTGGCAATGGGGAGCCCAGCCCCAGTGTGGCCAGCTTGTTGGAGAGTACAGCTCTGGCCATGGCTGGTGGCAAGAAGTGCAGCCCCAGAAAGTGCTGGAGGTAGCAGGGCCGGCAGCCAGGAGCATAGCCCCAGTCGGGGCTGGTGCAATAGGGACCACAGCCTTGGTCAGAGCTGGTGTGGTGAGAAGCACAGCCTCAGTTGGGGGTTGATATGGTGCAGGAACTTAGTCCCAGCTGGGGCTGGTGGTGGAAGCCCACCCTGGGGCAGGGCTCAGTTGGGTGCACAGCCCAGACTGGCACTGGGGGTAGGGGCAAAGTCCTGACCAGAGCTGGAGGCAGCAGGACCAGCCCCTATCTGGGGCTGGCATGGTGAGGGGATGCAGCCTCAGCCAGGTTTGTCTGGTGGAAGGCTGGAGGCAGCATCAGGGAACACAGCCCCACCCAGCAGTAGAGCCTATAGCCGTGTTCGGAGCCTTGACCTCACCTTGTCCAGCAAACTCCATTGTTTAGGACGACTCAGGTCCCGAGAGTGCTGGACAAAGGAGGGGTGACCTGTAGTAGTCTTAGCCTTGTAAGGTGAAATATCTTTTGCTTCTAATCTTGCACACTTAACTAAATAGATATACATTTAGACATATATGGAGTGCATTTAACAATTTGCATGGGGCACATGAAGATGTACACCTATATGTGAGATAGAATTGGTCTGTTTACCTTTCCTTAATCTCACACTTTCCTTGTACTTTTCTGCTTGACACAAATTTTTCAATAATGAGATTAGTTTGACCCACCGTTGAGGTATCAACGATTGTTTTCTCTCTTCCTTCAATATCTTCATCCTCATCTTCATCACTGAAATCTGCAGCTGCATTATCAAGAAACTTGAAGGTCTCTAACAAAGACGCAGAGTCAGTCAGTTCTGGTTTCCTGGATAAACACATTTTGAATAAAGAAGAGAGAAGAAAGAAAGAAAGAAAAAAAAAGATTACATTCACCAATCTGGCTGTTTTGTTCTGTAATGACCAATACTCTAAAGATAAAAATAAGTCAGTTGGTAAAATTGGACAATGATTATATGTAATTATATTTGTGGGTAAACAATATAATATTAACGATAGGTCAATTTTTTTACACCCTGTAATTTTTCTTGCTCTCAGTTGCAATTCCCAACTTAGCACTTTCTTTTTTTGAAGTACTTTAGGACCATTTCCAGCTGGGCCCACATAACAAAATACCACCACCACTTGACTGAATGAGCCAAGAAAATCGAGCCAGCTTTCATGCATACATAGGGGCACAGTAACATGGCAGAGCAGATTATGTCTTTATTGATGCCTGTGATGCCCCCATCTTTCTGGGAAATAGAAGACTCCAAAACCATCCATTGTGCACTTTTGATGAGTTCTAAATTTGCTCAGTTCAACGGAATAAAATGTTTAAGACTGAAGTATGTACTACTACAGGCTCTAAAGAGCAGTTAACATTTAATAAAATGCATTCTGCTAACATTACTATTGTCAATTCTGGGAGAAATCCAGAAAATGTCTCTGGAACAGGAAGGGTTGCTATGTCAACAACTGTTAAGAGAAAAAAATCCAAGCAGCTAGAACCTATGACCATTAATCAAGGTAATGTCAATGAACATACAATACTATAAAAGAGATCCTAAGAATAAACACAATTAGTGAATCAAAAGTTTCAGCAGGGTAGCTGTGTTAGTCTGTAATTGAAAAACTTTACAAACAACCAAAAGTCCTGCAGCACCTTAGAGACTAACAAAAAATGTAGAGGATATCTTGAGCTTTCATGTAACCCACTTCCTCCGATGAATGGAATTTAAGGAGTCCAGGTTCCAAATAAATAGCAGAGAAAGAGAGGGATGAGGAGGGAAAGGAAAGGAGAAAGAAAATTGGAAAAGAATGTTCAATTAACGTATCCATGCTAAATGTAGCTGATAGAGTGGGTGCTAAGTACTGGTACTTAAGACACAGTGACCCCCCCTTTCCACTGCAAGTTAAGAGAAATGAAACTTCACCTTACAGATACATTGTCTCTGCCTTGAGCTCGGGGTCATCTGGCAATCTAACTGCATTAAGTCCTAATGCTTTTACTTGTGGCATTCTTGTCATCTGGCAAATTACATGAAAATCTAGTATGTTTACTTACTGTTACAAGTGACATCTAAAAGTGCTGCTAACAGAAACTATTTTCAGTTTGTTTACATTGTTCAGTTGTGAGCACTCTGTGGAAAGTCAGTTTCAAGGTTTGCCCTGTTTAGTCAGCTTCCATTACTGTTGGTATGGGCCTCCGTGCAGCAACAAGAAAATGAAAATAATTTAAAAATATGAGTATACGATTTGAAGAAAATTGGCAGTACTACTCAAGGATAAGAATAGTCAAATTACCTGTCATTCAATTTAAAAAAATCAAACAGATTTCAACTTTACATTACTAATTAAACTAGAACATCAGTTCCCAAACTGTGGGTTGTGACCCCATATTAATGGAGTCACCAAGGCTGGCGCTAGACTTATTGGGGCCCAAGGCTGAAGCCTGAGCACCATCACCTGGGACCAAAGCCCTCAGTGTTAGGACTCACTTTACATGTCTTGGCCTCGGCTAAGCCCTTGGGCTTCAGCTTTGCTTCCTCCCTTGCGCATGGGGGTTGGGGTTTGGACTTTGGCTCTGGTTCCCCTCCCCTGCCTCGGATGGCAGGACTCAGGTTTCAGTCCACCCCTCTTGGGATCGTGCAGTAATTGTTGCTGTTAGAAGCGGGTCACAGTGCTATGAAGTTTGAGAACCCCCAGTACTAGATTACCAGAAAAAAAAAACTTTCAATAGCTGAAAGTGAAACCTGTAGTTTAAAGTTGGTTGTGTGATCTTGATAGAGATAAAAGGCTGAAGCAGGATAAAGACAGAAGCAGCCAAAAGAAGGACTGTTGAGCTGAGTGGGAGGGGAAAACACAGGACCCAGCACCCCTACACCTATTGCATTCTTATGGGCTCATAACTATGGCAGAGGAGACTCCTCACACACACCCTGAGGGCAAGAGGACTAGGTAGTGCAATATTTTTTTTAATGATTTCAGATCATTAAGTCTGAACTCTTGTGCTCCTTTTTGGAATGGAAAATATAAAATGCTCTCACAAAACTACTAATCCTCTGAGAACGCAGAGTTTCCCTCACAGTTCTGTTCTATCAGAAGTACTCGACAGACATAATTTAAAGCTCTCACTAATATGACTGGTTTCACCATACCTGGTCTCACGACACCAGGCAGCAAATTTCAATTCTTGCCTTGAATTGTGTCAGCAAAAATTTTGGTTTGGGAGCCAATTCATCCAAATCTTAAAACATCAAATTCTAGTTCAAAGTGTATAGCATCCATTTGGCTTTCAAAAATCTGAACTTTAGCAGCTGGCTTAAATATAGTAAATAGTAAAACACAGGACACTGAAGTTTATCTCTTTTTGTAGGGTGATGCCACTAAAAAGCATATTGAATTTCCTTTGCTGCTTCTAACATGAATTTTATAATTTAAAATTAAATTAGTTAAGATTATATTGCAGACACAGATTGTCTTTGTCATGACACCTTAGATCTTTTAATTACTGGAGCCTTCCCCCAGCCCTGGATCTTTCAATTGCCATGTCCTCTCTCTCACAAGGAAAGAGCTTAGTTCCTTTGCAGAGACATTTGTCAGTGACTAACAGTATCAAACACTGAAGACGGGTTGTCTTAAATAAAAGCAGACTTTATTGGTAAATTACAGACAGAGAAAATTCTCAAAATAAACTAAAGTGCAGGCTCACCGTAAAGTTAAAAAAAAAAGTTTTAGTGGGCTAATACAGTACAGAAAATGTCTGTTTCTGACCCACAGTTTCAAAGGTCACACCCACGGCAGGGAGAGGGGTGAGAGTCTGCTTTAGGAAAATCCCCTATCCCACTTCAGGTACGTCTACACAGCAGGGCTTAGCTCAAAATAAGCTATGCAAATTGAGCTATGTTAATTGCGTAGCTTATTATAAAATATCTTATTTTGAAATTGGGAGTGTCTACACAGCACTTATTTTGAAACAGAGCACTCTTCCTCCGACTTCCCTTACTCCTCGTACAAGGAGGGTTACAGGAATTGAAGTAAGTCCTCTAGCTTGACAGTATTTTGACATTATTTTGAAATTATTTTGAAATAACTGCCTGCTGTGTAGATGCGGACTAAGTTATTTCGAAATAACACTAGTTATTTTGAAATAATGTTGCTGTGTAGATGTAGTGTCATAGAAAATACAGGTGTCTGTTCTTCCCAAGCTCTACTTTGTGCCTCATATATGCTTTACATTACTTTCCACAGCTAGTTTTTGTTAACTGTTCATCTCTTCCTACCATCAAAATCTGTTCAAATGTGAAGCCATAGATTCTTTAAAAATTCCCTTTTCATGGTATCCAAATTATTTCAAGCCTGCCAAAATCCTAATTGAGCTGTATGTCAGACTAGATACAGAAAAAACATGCATACAAATTAATCCACTTATTCTTTTCTATGACTAATGACTAAACATTCTGAAGAATTTTTGTTACTGTTCATAGAGTCAGGCCCTTTGTAATGCAGCATATATATGTCACCAAATAAAACCATTGTATAGCTTTAATACATTTTTTTACCTTCTGTATAAATTTATGACAGGCTAGACAGTCTGTGACAATCTCTTTGAAAGTTCTTATTAAATCACACACATTATATAAGAAACAGTCCAATACAAACTAAAACTAGGAAGTAATACTTACAAAATGGTTTGGATGTAATCTACAAGTTTACTGACTGAGGAAGCTTTCAGCCCATATAATTATGTTCCAACAAATGAGCATGAAAAGATAAGGCCACTTGACTAGCCAGATCACTATACCATACCACAAACTTTTTTTATACAAACATTTAAGAGAAATACAAAGTAATAGGGGTAAACTTTTAAAAGTTAGCTCCCTATTCATCTCTCTCCTTTTCTCTACTTCCCTCTCCCCTATTAACTTTTGTCTTTTCCTTTTCACTCCATAAGCGTCTTATATGAGGTTTTCTAAAACAAGGTATCAGCCCTGGTCATAGATGTTTGGCAGCGGAAAAAGAGAGGCCTCAAAAGTGAAGCTGTTGTCACTGGCACCCAGTGTCTTCCTTGGATCAGAGTGGTGCTTCAAAGAACATGGCCAGGGGTTGCTCATTGTCTGATGGGGCCAGTAGTTTTCCTTCAGAAGCCGTTTAAACTCATCGGCTGTGTCTACACTGGGCCACTTATTCCAGAAAATCAGCCGCTTTTCCGGAATAAGCTGCAAGCTGTCTACACAGGCCTTTGAATTTCCGGAAAAGCAACGACGCTGTACTGTACAAAATCAGCCGCTATTCCGAAAAAACTATTCTGCTCCCGCTCGGGCACAGGTCCTTATTCCGGAACACTGTTCCGGAAAAGGGCCAGTGTAGACAGCGCAGTAGTCTTTTCCGGAAAAAAGCCCCGATCGCGAAAATGATGATCGGGGCTCTTTTCCGGAAAAGCGCGTCTACATTGGCCACAGATGCTTTTCCGGAAAAAGGGCTTTTCTGGAAAAGCAGCCTGCCAACGTAGATGCTCCTTTTCCGGAAAAACTTAAAATGGAATAGTATTCCGTTTTAAGCAGTTCCGGAAATTCATGCCAGTGTAGACACAGCCATCTGGTGTAAGTGTCTGGGTGCAACAACAACAGCTGGTTTTGAAGCCCCATGCAGGTCAAAGTAATAGGGAGACATAAATAGAGGAAAGGAGGAGAATAAAAAGTGATTTTTTTAAAAAAAGAATAGGTTGTGGATGTTATAATAATGTTATTTACTATTTGTGTCTAATTCACACACTATTTTGGAATTCCTTCCTTCCTCCAATTAAATTGAAAGGCTTAATTTTTGTAAGAAAACCATTTTATAAGCACACTAACACACACTATGTATGCTCATCAGCCAGAACACAAAGAGCAAGTTGATTAAATGTGTAAATGCTATGAGGATTTATGGATGCAAGAGTTACTCAGTTATTCTGCCTTTCGAAGTAGAAAGACATTTAGTTGCTTACGTCTTGGTCGCAAAGATTCATCTTACTCCAGAAAAAAAAAAAAAAAAAAAAGAGAGTTTTGGAATAATGCTTAATTTGTCTCCTGATGTTAGAGAGCAGTATCTATGATGGTTTTCACTTGAGTTTATTTTTCTCATGTTTAAGAGGTAAAACAGAAAATAGCCTTATTAAAATAAAAAGGTGTAAATCCAGTTTGACAGAGAGAGATTACAGCCCAAACAGCCTTCAAACTTTTTTTAAAAAGTGATTTTTTTTGTAAAACAAATGCTAGAACACTAGGACCTTGAGCTAGTTTGGAGTTTCTATCAGGGGAGTGCAGCTATTGTATACCCTGGACTGAATATCGGTACTCCTCTACCTGGGAGTTTTGATTGGCTATTTAAATGTCATTTTCATCTTTAAGGTCACTTAAGTCCTCAGTATCAAAGTATCTATTTTGGAATTAGATCTTGTATTCCTTTATTTCATTTCATCAGTTTTATTCTATTACAGTATATGTTTATTTTTCTGTCCACAATAATTGAATACTAGGTACACTAAATTAACTTAAGGGGTAAAGGATTGAAAATGAGATTTAAGGAGTAAGCTAAAGAAACTTAAATACTTCCATGTTGAACAAAGCTACACATGCCATTTTAGTGAGGCAGTTTCCACGTGTTTGGTTTTAGGATATATATAAAAAAAATGATGTTGAGAAAGCACTCATTCTGCTCACTTCAGGCATTGGAAATTTCAAATGTTAATAGAAAGTTATTTTTAGTATCTGTTTCTTAGTTTATTCATGCTGAGAAGTTGTACTTATCTTCCATAACGCAAGTAGGTTGATCTGAAGAAAATGAACATAGCTCCCCTTTTAAATACCATGAAACATGTGGTAACAGGACTATCAGTGGCAGGCTATCAAAATAATGTTTTCATAAATGGAACCAAAATCTTCCAGGAAGCATCCCAAATCCACATGATGTTCTTGAATGTTAAAGTTTTCATGGGGATCTGTACATTAGCAGATATACAGGTATGTGTGAAAAGATAAATATTCAACCATATGCCTAGCAGCTACTAATATGCAGTGATACTTTAACTATGAGCAGGAAAAACTTCAGCTCCCAACTTAAATGATTTTCAGATAATTGGAATTAGTTGAGCATAGTGCTCAAAAATACTCTCTGACCAAACTACAGAAAAGTCAACATTAACACCTGAAAAGATGAGACTACCCAGACTGAAAACAGCTTTCTGAAGTAGTTAGAAACTCTCACATCTTCAGTTGAGCATTTCAGTCTATGGGAAAAAAAAAGTGACTGTCTTCACAGTACTACTGCAGTAGCAGCTCTACCTATTGCTATCCTCATTCTAGCTACATAGGAACACTGAGATGAATAAAAGCAGCCGCCTAACACAGTCACTCCAAGTATTCCCAGCTTCTTCATCTACATTTTCCCATTCTCACACAGATATAGCTTTTAAAGCTAACACTACAGCTGAACATTAGAATGCTAGTATTCCTGAGAGAAATGTAGCGGTGTTAGTCTGGTGTAGCTGAAACAAAAAACAGGACTATGTAGCACTTTAAAGACTAACAAGATGGTTTTCATAAATGGAACCAAAATCTTCCAGGAAGCATCCCAAATCCACATGATGTTCTTGAATGTTAAAGTTTTCATGGGGATCTGTACATTAGCGGATATATAGGTATGTGTGAAAAGATAAATATTCAACCACATCTTGTTAGTCTTTAAAGTGCTACATAGTCCTGTTTTTTGTTTCAGTACTCCTGAGGAAATTCTGCACCAAAATATTAAAAATTCGGAGTAAAAAAAAAAAATTCTGAGCACAATATTTTTCAATTCTGCCAATTATATATGGGGCTTGATGGCTGGGCAGGGCTTGACACAGAGTCTAATGAAGGGGATTGAGATCTGGCAGGGAGATCTACATATGGTGGGGCCAGACTCTTTGGGGTTGGGCAGATGGAAAGCAGCTCCCTGTGACCCCTTTTCCTCCGCAAGTTAAGAGTGATGGTGGCAGGAAGTGGGCTGGGAAAGGCATGCAGAGCCCAGGGTGGAGAGAATTCTGGGGGTGGGTCTGACCTGACCCCAAACACTCCTAGCAAGGGAAGAGCAAATCTCATCTGCCCCGACCCAGCTGGTTGCTCTGGGCATCCAAACCTACACAGCTGCATTGCAGCTTCCCTTTGCTTCCCCACCATTTTCTGTGGGCATCAAGTGGATAACTTAAATTTAAATAGTCAACTAGGGGGCTGTGCCCTGCTTGCTACAGTCGCCAATACCCCCCTCAGCCAAGGAGGGCTGGGGACAGAGGCTAGGGTTGCCAGGTGTCCAGTTTTGAACTGGACAGTCCAGTATTTGAGCTTTCTGTTCGGGAAACAAATTGAGACAATATAAATGTCCAGTATTGTCTAAATAAGATATAATGTAGATTGTGATATAATGTCAAGTATGTCTGGTATTTTTGTTGAAACCATCTGGCAACCCTAACAGAGGCTGCCCCAACCCCGCTCCCCCAGCCACCGAGGATGTCCGAGGACATCCTGATCACTATTTTTCCCACCGCCTCCAGCAGTTGGGGATGGTCCAAGGCTGCTCTGGCTCTTCCACCCAGAGAGGCCAAGACCTCCACCTCCCCCGGCCTCCACGCCTCTTGGGCCCACTCCCTGGCTGACCCCATCCCCAGCTCTTGGGCTCACCCCCTGGCTGCCAGGGAGAGGGTCTGGGGTGTCCTCACACCCTGCTTCCCCCCCAAGTCCTGGGGAGGGTCCGAGGCTGCCCCACCCCTTCCCTCCTGCGCCCGGCCACTGGGAGGGACCGGGGAGAAGGCACAACGGGCCCAGCTCTCTCCCCAGTCGCTGGGAGGGGGGAAGGTGGGCTGAGGTCAGGCCAGGCCAGGCCCCGCACACTTCCCTTGGGCACCAAGGAGGAGGGGGAGGCCTCGCCAAGCGCTGCACTCTTCCCCCAGCCATTGGGGGGCGGGGGAGGCGGTGCAGGGTGCACTCTGAGGCCTCGCCAGGCCCCATGCTCTCGCACTGGGGAAAAGGGAGGGGTGAAGGAGGGAGGATGGGATGCCAGAGTAACGTGATGATGTCACTCTGTCGTACAGCAGAGAAAGATTTTTTATATAGAGACAGGTTTTAAAATCAAATTTGTACTTCAGTTCTTTTCTAAGAAAAGTGCACGCTCACTGGTGGATAAAATATATATATATATATATATATACACACACACACACACACACACACACACACACACACACACACACACACTTAGCATACTGTAAAACAGAGTTTTTCGCCTAGATTTGAAATCTAATTTTGCTATTTGGAAGATCTATTTATTTAAGCAATTATACAGATTAGTTAATATCATCAGATTTATATTAAATTGTACATTTTCAGTACAGTAGAAAACGGTGAATCGTATATTGCTTATAAACAGACTCTCAAATGTAGAGCTGGAAGAAACCATGGCAGGTCACCAAGACCAACTCAATGTGCTGAAGCAGAGCCAAGTAAACCTAATCAATACCTGACAGGTGTTTGTCCAACCTGTTCTTTTTCTTTATTAGATAATTAACTTTTTGGTCATGATTCATATCAAGCTCCATTAGTACGTTAATGGAAATTTAAACCCACAAAACATATAATTTTTTTGATTAACAAGAACAACATTAAATGTTTTGTATATATAAAACTAACACATTTCACATTTACATCTAAACGATACACATGGTAATAAATAGAGGGGATAATTCCAGTCAATGAATTAAACTGATTATTTCTGGTCAGCCTGGGAAAGTTTTCAATTATGTTTATGAGAAAATGATTGGAGCATAAGTTCTTTCTTGCCTAAGACTCTTGAAAATGAGTTATTTAGGCTGATTTCTTGTGCCATATTAATAAAAACTTGACCTCCAAAGCTACAAGTGGTAGGAAAACATCTTTCTTTTTATAGAAAACCAGCCTTTAATTCAGTTTTTGATAGAGGCTCTTGGATTCAGGGTTTTTTTTTTATTTAAATGTTTTAAGAGAATGTTTTAAGTTTAGACCTCAACATATTTTACATTACATTCAGATTTCCTTTTAAGCAGGTTTACTTTTAAAAAGCAAAAATGATAAATTAAACAATTGCTCACATCCCTATAGTTGACAGGAAAGTTTCTTCTGTCAATCCCCCCTCCCGCCCAGTGTGGACTTCGCAGTAACTAGATCTAAGATAGGCTGATTTGAGCTACACTACTAATGTAAATCAAATTGTATAGCCTAGATTGACCTGTCCTTGTAGTGTAGACCTGCCCCTGGACACTCGCAACTGGCGTGTGCGAGATGACTCATGTTAAGGGGGTGCTTAATTGTGGTGTGGATATTAGAGCTTGGAATCCTCCCACCCCTTAAGGTCTTAGAATTCAAGTTCCAGCCCAAACATCTACACAAAAATAAAAAGCGGGAACCCCTTGGCCCAAATCAGCTGCCAGAGGTCAGCTGCAGGTTTTTAATTACAAACAGAAATATTTTTAGAGGCTGACTTGCTTGGGTACTGAGACTGAGAAATCTCTGAAAGCTGTACAAGTATTCTGACTAGGACTCAGCTCATTATGTGTGCCTTTAATCTCAATCACGTACGCAGCACTGGTGCTCTTCCAGAGGTTGAGGAAGCCAAGTGAGCAGACAGGCCATGCAATCTGTCAGTACTGAAATAAAGGGACAGACACGTAGAATACCTCCTGTGCTTAAACATATGAGATTATAGTTTACCTTCTATGAAAATGTACCCAACAATCCAAAACGTTCACTACATAGGTAGCCTGTCCTATCCTCTATCATGTAAGAATTCTTCTCAATTCTTTGATAAAACCCTGACCTCCTTCACTGCCACGAGTGAACTAGCTGTCTGAGTTCACATCCACAAATGCAGTAATTTGAAGATTCAAACAATAAGGAAACAAACTCAGAGAAGTCACGTAACTTGAGGGATCACACAAGTCCTGAACCATAAATATTTGTCATGCCCCACACACCCACCTAAACTCTTCTTACGAGTTAGTGACCCTCTGCATTACAAATGACATGAAACTATCACAGCTTCTCAGACTGCGCATGCAATAACATAATCCTGCAACAGCAAGTGTTATAGAACAAAAAATAAATTGGATCACTAAACACACACAGCAAATAAGAATCTGAAAACGCAAATGTTAATCTTATGCACGTGCTGTTGTAGCTGTGCTGGTCCCAGATACTAAAGGTGAAGGAGAAAAGCTTTAGAGCTACACAGAGTTAGTAGTTGGGTTACCTGGAAAGTTGTCTCTTTTACCAACAGAAGTTGATCCAATAAAAGATATTATTTCACACCATGTGTCTCTAACGTTATTCAAAACAGACCTAGCACTATAAGATCAAAGCTTGTAAAGAACAGCAGCAGACCCACTATATGCATAGCTCTCAAAAAGTAAAACTGAGTTGCTGAAGGAGACAACACAAAGTAGCTGCTGTCACCAACTCCAAGACTGCCTATCTCCTCTGCTGACAATCTTCCTAACAACTATCTTTAAATGTACTAGCTCAGCTCCATCATTCATTCCAATATGCATACGTCTCTCTATTAGAAGCCATCTTTCATGCCAACTAACAGAAAATGACACTCCACTAATTTCAAGTAAAACAAAAAAGAGGGAGACTGGAGCTTAACTAACACTTGACCTCAAACCATACACACCTCTCAACCCGAGAGAAACATATATAGTCAGAACTCACTATTTCTTCAAAACTGGAACAAAAATGAGTACACAACTGTCATACGAGAGAGTGAGAGAGAAATAGAGAAAATAAACATTTGAAAGGGAGAATAATATACCTGCTAATCCCAGTATTAGTGTTCTACAACAAACAGTCAATTCTATTAGATTACTATCTCAGACTAAGAAAGCTGACTTTAAAAGGTGCTCTGGCAGCAGCAGCCCTTACCAGAGATGCACTTCTCAGGGCAAGGCTTACCTATTTAGAAGCCCAAAATAATTTAAAGGGTAGGGGTCCCTTCATATGGCCCAATTCCTCATTTAACAACATAATTTTAATTATATAATGAAAAGGAGTTAATTAAGTAGCTTTTCTGCACACACACCTGATGCCAACTATAACTATCCACTGGCTGGGATTACTGAGAATTCACTGTGGAGATTAGGTGCCACATAAAGCAGTTATATTTCAGAAGAAAAAGACACTACCCCTGCTACATTTAAATCACACCTGCTTGTGAAACAAGAGGCCAATCCTAGATTAAAAAAAGCTCTACTGCTTCTTGGTGTTAGTACTAGCTATGGGAGTACAGAGCTCAAACGTTCCTTTTTAAACAAAACTCAGGGTGCGTCTACACTGCACCATTATTTTGAGATAACTAGCGTTATTTTGAAATAACAATGTGTGCTTCTACACAGCCATTCGAAATCATTTTGAAATAAAGGCAATTTATTCCGAAATCTGTAAACCTCATTCTATGAGAAATAACACCTATTGCAAAAAAAGGTGGTGTGTAGACGTGCCACTGCTTCTATTTCAAAATAGCCCCTCACTAGTGCCATTTTAAGTTATTCCTCCTTGGGACCTCCTGGGGCTCTAAACAGAGATGGCATGTCTACATTAGGGAAGCCTGCCTTGGACTAATTTTGAGGCATCCCTGCAACTGAGGCATGCTATTTCAAAATAAGCTATTTCTGAATAACTATTCCAGAATAGCTTATTTCAAAATAGCAGTGCAGTATAGATGTACCCCTCAGTATCCTTTTTATTAGTGTAAGCTCTTCAAAGCTACAATATTACAGTCAAGAACAAAAGAATAATTTTGCTGAACACCTAAAGCATACTTCTGATATTAACTATTTTAAGTGTGGTAAAAAAGTGTTTTTACAACTCTTTCAGCAAAATGATATTTTGCATACAAAACAAATAAGCTTGAAAGGATTTGATTTATATCGGTAAATGTTGATAAATATCAGTATATGCACTAAAATCACTGAAATATATTTCCATGGATAACTGAAATTTACAAAATAGGCAAAACATGAAAAATTATGCTGGAGAACATAAACTCTGATTTCAATCTAAAATCCTGGCTGTTTATTTTAATTGTTATAAAGCTTCACCTTCTTAAATTTCAATGTGTCCTCCCCACATGACCTAATACATGATTGTTGTATTTTTCCTTAAGCATTTAAAAAATTACAAATCAGGTTTCATTTCCTAATGTAACTTTCCAACTGAAATATAATTAAGATTCTCATAAACAAGCAAAACACCTAGAGAAGCCTGGCTTCCATATTCCTCCTTTAACATTTTTAAATAGAATTGGCTAAAATTTAGTCAGTTTGAAGACTAAAAAGTATAAAAGATTTCAAATGAACATAAACTAGATTTATAATAAGTTGCAATTATACACAAAGAGAATATTTGGTTTTTTTAGGCACTTACCCAATCATAGCGTTTTCTTTAATCTCAACCTCAGTACCATTTACCATTGATTCTTGATTTTTGTCATTTTCCCTGTCTGATGCATCATTTGAGAGGCCTAACAATGCTCGCACTCGTTTTGACTTCACATCCAGTATAGTGTCAGTGTAACCCACCTCCTGAAGATACCTGTGTGAACAGAACTCATGCTAGTCTTTCATGCAGATCTCAATAATATAACCTCATAATTATTTAAATCAATACATAAACACTTTTTCCTAAAACCCATCTTCAGTGCAAGGCTTAGCAAAACATGGTACTGTTCTAATGAAACATGCTAATAAATTATCTTGTACCAGCTGCAGAGGGGATCGTCTCTTGCAGTACCAGCCTCTACAGTCACTGAGAAAATCAAAGAGCCTAGTAGTCAATGTTTATACAATACGTTATTCATCACATTTACCAAAATAGATAGAAAAGGTCTTTCACTTAAAATAGCTGCAATTTATTCATAAAATGTCAGTTACATTAGCATAATAACTGTTTTATTATTCAAGAGAAATTCGTGGAAATCTAAACCAAAACCTTAAGAAAGTAAAACAAATTTTGTCCCTTAATGACCATTAAACAAAGCCTGTAAATGCCTAGTATATCAAATTCCCATTCTATTACTGTAGCTATATTAGGACAAAACATATGATTTAACAATGTAATGTATTTTGTAAAGATCTGGCCTTACAAAATCATTTTATTAGTCTTAAATATTCCTGCGGAATATGTATTTGGCTCAAGAGGTGAAAATGCAGTCTAGTAAACTGAGCCTGGAACTGGAATACAAGTTCTAAACTGAACTGGCTCGGTCAGTAATGTGCTCCATGGTACTGGGTGAATCAATCTTTCAGTTTCCTTCCACATCTGTTGAGCAGAATTAATGTTTGGACCTTACGGGATGTTGTGAGGAATAACTAGTCAAGAATACAAAGGTCTCTGAGGATATAAAGTGTCATGTGTTACATCATCTTAGGAACACACTTACTATGACAAACTAAGGCATTTGTAAAATGCAGGACAATGTAGCACTTTAAAGTGCTACATTGTCCTGCATTTTGCTTCAGCTACCCCAGACTAACACAGCTACATTTCTATCACTATTCTAAGGCATTTGTTTCACTCCTTGCATTTACAGTGAGCCCTCGCTACTTCGCGGTTCGACCATCGCGGATTCACGACTTCGCGGACTTTTTTCATTACGTATGTATATATTATAAAAGAAATATATCGCGGATTTAAAAGTTTTAAAACTTTTAAAAGTCTGAATATACATGTTAAATAAATACGTAAATATGGTGTCCCTACTTCGCGGATTTTCAGCTATCGCGGTCGGGTTTGGAACCTATCTACCGCGATAAACGAGGGTTCACTGTATAACAATTACACCCTCTTTGCTGCCAGTCGGAGGGGGCAGGGGAAGCGAGTGCTTGCTCTTATGCTGTCCAATAAGTTACTTGTGTAATACGAAGTTGGTATTTAATTTAAGCATAAATTTTATAATGTATGATGTTGAATCAGGTATAACACACTACTGTCTTCTTTAGCTAAAATCCAGAGAAAGACATAATGGGATACCTATGTTCTCAAACTGAGTTGTAGTCAAGAAAATATTGATTTATATTTATGTAAAATATGCCCATCTGAAACTACAGATACACATACAGTATATTAAATAATTCATTCAATAAAATGATCCATTGTTAAAAATGTAAGGCCTTTTAAAAAAAATCAGACTTTTTTGCTAAACAATTCTGCTCACTCAGTCTTTCCTGAGAAAGTACAGAAACACAAGGTAGCTTTGCAACAAGACCTGAAAAATCACTGGAACCTGACTGACTGAACCTGACTCAGAACAGGGTGTGGAGTTTATGGGGGAGGGAGGAGAGAAAAGAGAGACTATAATCTCACTACTATTATTTTAAATTTATAGCAACAATCACAATAAATAGCAGGAAGAAAGTTTATTATATGAAGCCAACTCTGGCTCCAGAAAGTTCAATACAACAAGAACTGAAAACTACAACACAGACAATGGCGTTCTATTCCTTTTGAACTGGAAGCTAGAAGACAAAACTGTCATGTGTTTCCATTAAAAATATTGAAAGAATTTTGTGAAAAGGTTTTCAAATTTATAATTAGATCTCTATGAATTTTCTTAAATCAAATATTAATACCCCTCCCACTATTTTTCTCCATTTTCCCCGTTGTGCCACCAAACTCAATAAAAGGAAGAGCGATGAGTAGTTTGCCCTCTCCCACTTCTTATTTTTCCCATTCTGCAACTTACCAAAACTTTTCTAACTTTGGTAAAGTCCGAGCAATCAAAAGAAAAAAAGTCTGCCACTCTTTTCACCAAAGAGAAAAGTCTCATGGAAATCTTCAAGAAAAGCGCAGTGACACATTCATCCTCCAAACCTATTTTTATCTAGCTTCCTTGTTTAATCGTTGACACTTACTGTCTCAGGAGCTGTCGCCCTTGTTTCCATATTAGTTGACTATTTTGTTGGGGCTGAACCTCTGTGTCATTCCCTTCATCTGGAAAAGATTTCATTACTCTTAAAGATCATTAAATGAGTGCAGTTCTGCAGAGTCACCTATGAGAACACACTGTAAAGATTGTCATCAGCATACTACTGTATTTTGAGAACAAGTTATACTTGTTATCAGCATCTCCTTCATATCGCCATTATTTCCCAATACGAAACCCATCTCGCCACTGATTCCAACTCCTTTTCTTCAGAAGGATTCAGTCACATGCATGTATCTGGAATTCTGTACTTGTGTTTACTGGAGTGATCACATATTTTAAGGATAATTAGGTTCTTACAAAAAAATTACCAAAATGTCATTATCTCCCATTGCATTTGACACGTGATATCAATGCTTATAGCTTACCCAACCAATATCTGAGATTTGATCATGGATATATCTCTGAGTCAAGCCTACTTACAAACAACTTAAAGTTCAGCCATATTATAATGACTGTGTGTGTCAGGAACAAAAGATTTAGCTATTTTTGTTTGGACAATAGTCAGTTTTCCTCTGGCCATGGTTGTTTTAATAGTTCAGCATAGTTCAGAATTTAAATTAATCTTTTATTTAAAAATCACAACTAAGTTATAAATTTACCCTGATAAAACTATTATGGCATAAACAAATGTGCTTCCCTGTCAGCCTGTAGTACAAATAAATACATAGAAAACTGCCATATGAATGTTAAATACTATTATTGTGCCTTTGAATCTAAAAGACTAGTCAGGAGTAGCAATAAGAAATAATCAGTCATTTAGCCATTTATTTTCTGAAAACGTCTGAACACAGGTGGATCCATTGCACAGCTATCAAAAGCTAAGAGACTTGTATGTATCAAGATGGAAGTATGTGTACACAAACTCCTCTCGATACCAGAAACCTGGAGATTGTCAATATTCATGTTGAAGTACAGACATTTCAGAGAGAAACTGAGGACAAATCCATTATCCTTCAGGAAGGAGACTGAAGGAAGTTGGACTGCTGGCAAAATGGCACAAAAGAGACTCTACTGCAAATGTCAGATAAGAACTGACTCTCTTGATTAGGAGAATTAAAACCAGAATTATTACAACTTCCAAGGTACCACAGAGGAGATAAAAAGGAAATATCACTGCAAATAAGCCTCAATATTCCTTCTGACTTGGTCCAAGAGAGGTATGCAGATGTGCATGGTAGAGATGTTAAATGTAGTTTAATCAACTAGTCAATGAACCCGTACCCCCTGCTTTTCCCTACACCCTGCTAATGCCCGGTCCCTACTACCCCCGTCGGCTATTCGCTTACATCCCTAGTGCATGGATGTATATGTGCAGTAAAGCAAGTACAACTCACATGGATTAGAAATAAAACAGCAATCTCCAAGCTGAAAGCATATGGAAAAAACAGCTTTGAATCACATATGGTGCAAGAACCTCCATTCTTTTAAGCAGCTATATGTAGGATGTAAAAGAATTGAGTATTCCTCCAGTCTGGGCACTAAGGATGTAAGTGACTTATTAACTATCTGATAAGCAAAAGCTTATCGGGTAGTTGACACACTAGTCGACTAGTCGCTTCCCCCGCCACCTTGTTGTCTCTATCAAAAAGAGGCAGCAATGGAGTCGGGGCGGGGGGGGGGCGGGGGGGGAGGAGAGGAAGGAGTGCTGGGGGAGCCAGCTTAAAAGTCAGTTACCCCCAGCTCCAACTCTGTGGCAGGGGCACAGCGGCGCCATTCCACCTTTGAAAAGTAGAGTCCCTGCTGGGGCTCTTGTGCATTTCAAAGGTGTAAGTGCCGCATGGAGCCTGGGGCCAGTGGGGGAGTCCGAGTCCCCAGCTGGCTCCAGCCGCCATGCAGTATTTCAGTCTTTGAAATGCACAAGTGCCCTTGCTGGGGCTCTGCACAGCACTTTCTCTTTTGAAATGCAGCAACTGCTTAGCAGGCTCTTGCTACATTTCAAAGTGGAAGCAGCCCTTATTGACTAATTGAACAGTCGATGGAAATGCCATTGGCTATTTGATTAGTTGATTAATTTTAATATCCCCTCCAAGAGCTGAGTGGCATCATTTTCTAACAGTTGAGAAATAAGATGCCTCAATCTGTGCTTCAGTGTATTTTGCATCGTTTGGGAAGGTGACAAGGGTATTGTTGAATTAAACATTTGCTTATGACTCAGTTAACCAGGACTATCTCCTTCCAGTGAATAGAGAAGGAGGGGGGTGAGGTTCACTAAAAGGATTTTCATATAGTCTTTTTTTTCTGAATGTATGGGGGAATAAAGCTGTGGAATGTTTTCTGCTTATTATGCACTTGTTGCATAATCTGGATCCTGAGAAAAAAGCCCTTTTGGTAAGATTTATTTTGCTGATGACAACAAAAAGAATTCCAATTCCTCCTGTTTTGGGACAAAGTCACTCCCTTTCTCTTTATGAAAAGAAGCTTAATCGTCAAACAGTTACAAACATGCATTCGTTATTTGTTATATAATGATCTTCCAATTGTCACTGTAATTTTATAACATTCCATATTATGTACCTACAACTTTACTTTACCCCTAATACATATGTGTTTCAATTTTTTTTGGAATTCTACAAAGATTACAAATCAGAAAATGATGTACTACTCATTTTGACCAGACAGGTTAAAATGTTCCTCTACACATTTGTGTGTTATCATTTCTGATATCTGATTTGAGTCCATTTAATCTCTCTCAGAGACTGTCCGGTTTGGCCAATATGCATAGCAGAGGGGCATTGCAGGCACTTAATTGCATAAATCACATTAGAGTATGTGCAGTTGTATGAGCTGCTAGCTACTATATATTTTTGTTAGTCTCTAAAAGTACGTCAACACAGCAATGTTATTTCATAATAACGGATGTTATTCCGAAATAACATAACTGCCTATCATGTAGAAGCGGGCTATTTCAAAATAATGTCAAAATAATGTCAAGCTGAATGACTTCCTACTCCAACTCCTGTAACCCTCATGTTACGAGGGTAAAGGAGTCAGAGGGAGAGTGCTGTCTCTCGGACTTCCTACTGTGTAGACAGCACAAAAAGCCAAAATAAGCTATTTCAGCATTAGCCGTGCTGTGTAGACATGCCCTAAGGTGTCACAGGACTACTCATTTTTTAAGCATTTTGAATTCATTGTAACTGTATTACACTTCTATTGTTAATTCAAAACTCTTCTATTCTTCCAATATAAGATTCTCCAGGTGTGTTTTCCATGTCTTTCTGTTCTTCAGAACTTTCTCAAATACTGATGTGAAGTAGGGATGTGAACAACTAGTTGACTAGTACCCCCCCACACCCTTTCATTACCTCTATCAGAAAGAGGCAGCAAGTGGGGAGGGGGGGAAGAGAGGATATGGCGTTTCAAAGCAGCAGCGCTGCGTAGAGCCTGGGGTCGGCTGCTTTGAAACACTGCAGCACCAGGCTGCACACAGTGTTTCCAAGCGGCAGCGCCACATGGAGCATGGGGTCAGCTGGGGACTCCCTTGCTGACCCTGGGCTCCATGCAGCGCTGCTGCTTTGAAATGTGGCGATGAACACAGGGCTAGTGGGAGGCTGCTTGAGTCCCCTGTTGGCCCTGTGCTCCCCACAGTGCTTTTGACTTTGAAAAGGAGCAACAGCTCTGGGGCTGTTGCTACACTTCAAAGGCGGAGGCGCCCTTATCAACTAATCAAATAGTCGATGTAAATTGCATCGACTATTCGATTAGCCAATTAATCAAAATTTAACATCCCTGTCATGAAGAGGAGAGATTAGATATATTCTGCAGCATCTATATACCTTCAACTTATTTGATGGCCTAGTTACAGATACTAAAGAAACAAACTATACCTATAATATCTGTGTAACAAACTGCATTGGCCAACATTAGTCTTAAGCAACACTAAGCCATCTTTATTATCCTCTTTGTATCCACTAAATCTGTAGCTAAAATTGCAGGAGAATGTTATACCATATTTCCCTTATTCTTAAATTCTTACCAGAATCATAGTTTGGAGGCTTCATATCTCCCTGGTTCAATTCTGTGCCATATTTTAATTTGTGGTATTTAGCTCTGAAAAAGAAAAGATAAGAGGAACTCGATTAACGCATGTAAAGGAAGCTTGCAGATGCATAGGTACCATCGGTCCTTATTTTAGAAAGATACTTTTCCATTCTCCCTGCCCTCCTCATACCATAAAAACCTGTGACCCATTTATTTCAGCAGAACTATAAACAAGCTATATCCCTATTTTTCTCCACAAATCAATCTCTAGAGCTTTCACTCACAGGAATGTATTAGTAAGTAAATAGTTACATGATCAAAAACACAATACATATCAAGAACAAAAGAATAAATATATTTACAGAGAATATTTTTATTTTTCATGGACATATGCTTCTTCTAGGATAAGACTGCTTCGGTGTTTTCTCCCACTATCACTCAACTGCCAAGTATCTCTACTGTCTATAGCAAGAGTGGATCTGGCCCCTGGGGCTCTGGGCTCCTCTCTTCCTCCTCCCTCCATACTGGCACTCCAGCTCCCGCTGTCCCCTGCCCGACTTATGTTTACCCTACAGATTGCTGCTGGCATTAGGTCATGTGATTCCAGCTGTATCATCAGAAATCTGTAGCGTACATACAGCCATATTGGCAAAACAGCACATGTAACAGTATAACTTCTTTATCTCAGGGAGGGAATAGTTTTGCCAGTGTAGCTGCACCCATGCACTTTAGTACATTCGAGTTCCAATACTGGTACTGTGCTTCTACCACGGATATACCTATATGTCAATTTAAAAACATCTTACACTTCTCATTCCTCAAGGGTTTACATCAGGGAGGTTAAAAAGCAGGTAACTGAGTAACCATGTAACCTCTTAAAATTTCAGCATTACAAGCACCTGCAGTGCAGGGTAGGAGCCAGCTCCCCCGGCTCCCGGTGTTCACCAGCTGCTGCCCTGTGTTGCTGCCTCTGAAATAGAGGCAGGAGCATGAAGCAACTGCTGGCTCCTGACTGCAGCTCTACTCCTGAGGAGCCAGCTACCATCCTCCACTGCTGCCTCTGTATTATGTAGATGGAGGAATTTTCAAATTATTAAAATAATTAATATCTTCGTTCATTAATGGATCTATTTTATTGGACAGGTTCTTCCTCCAATCCCAGTATACTCTTAAAATGTTTTCTGATTCCTTTCACATCAAGGTAATTAATTAATTTTCTTCATGACTCATCTTTCCCCCATGTGTTAAAACTCCTTCTAATTTGGTTTCCTCTCCCCTTCTTCAATCCCAGTGGCATTTCTTTTCAAGCCCAGAAGTTTTAATACTTATTGATTCACCTGGACCACTTATTTCCTTTGAATTTTTTATTTTCAGAGAGACTATAGTTAGCTGAACTTTCTTTAATCTTTTACTTTTCCCTGCACTCTTTCTCCATCAATGGATTTTAATATTTCCTCCTATTACAGTATGTTCACTAAATTTCTCAGTTCACTCAAAATTATATCCTGTAATTCATCTCTGACTAGCTCCAACTGAACTACATTTTTAACACTAAAACTGGGTGCTCCAACTATATTACACTACATGTAAAATTATGCACTGCAGCTACTTATATTTGTGTTTGTGCAACAGATAAATGGTTTCCTATGTGATCATTATGAAAACTGGTCAAAGGCATACCCTAAAGTTTGAAAGGTAAGAAATTACATTAAGATATACTACATTATCTTCATATGAAAATGACAGTTTAGATATTATGTAAGTTATTGAACTATTAACATCTATTAATATTAATTTCTGAAAAGAATTATTTGTATGAAAACAGCAGTATGCAGAGACTGAAAAGTAAAATGATATGAAAGTAACTGTCTTGAACAGACATGTTATCAAATCTATTTTCTAGCTGCAACCAGCCTTGAAAGTCATTTGGAAGGAAGATATTTTTAGACTGCAAAGCTATGTTACTAAATAGACTGGCTTAGTTAGTTAATAAGATAAGCAGATCACTACAACTGCTCTTGCTTTCTCACTTCATTAGTTTATTTATTGCCTTGCTTTGTTCTTTTCCTCACTTTTCTTTATCATGAACTGCAATCAGCTGTGCAAGTAATCAACATTTGCTATTCAATATGGCTGCCCAACATCTCAATAGTTGGGAATAACAAACTTCGTTACATTTAAAAAATGTCAACTCTCAATTTAAATTCCCTATGTGGAAGACTCTCACTACTCTCAGACTAATTCATAGAAAGAAACCAGTTTGATTTCTAATCAAGAAATACCATTATTTCTTGGAAATATTTCAGTGTGTAGACCTGAAGTATCTGATCCAGCTGTATTGAGAGTGCCTGCCAAACGTCCATAGAAGTACTAAGAGGAGTCGCCAGACCAATAGACGTAAACAAAACAGACTGCCAGGAACAGCACTGGGATATATCCTGGCCAGGGGAAATGGTGCCAGTCTTACTCCAACCAGACACACCATTTAAAAAACAAACAAACAACATATCTAGAGAAATGGTCTACGAGTAACTTGTTTGGTGAAAACACTCTAGAAAGAGAAATGAGTAACAGAGATTATTAATTGTCGGGCATATATTTAAGATGGAAACATGTTTATAGTTAGCTCTTTAAACTGCAGGGATAATAATTTAAACAAGTAACTGAGCACCATTACTATTAAAAAAGTAATAAAACAACCTTAAAGTGTGAACAAAGACTTATACTGCAATCTGCTGGAAGGTTGCAAAATTACAGCAAAATTGCTTTTGAACCATCAAATGCATAAGAGCGTTCAAATTATTTGATCAGCTCTCTCCCTTTAAATGTATTTTTCGTATATATTATATTAAAGAATCCTTGACAGAAATGTCCTAATATTAAAATTGACTAATCTCTTTACCAGGGAATAGAATCAAAAACACTTTTCTCCATACTGGAAAAGTTTTACACTCTACGAAAGTGAATTAACACATCATGAAAGAGTTATTAATTGCAGAACAGTGACATTGGTCAGAAATTAAGTTAATCCTTTTCAACAATTTAAAAAAATAAAACTGAGCACTGAGTATACAGAGTCTTGATTCAGGTCAACATATTGAGAAACCAGGATCACTCCCATTTGTCATTACATGCTGCCAATGCACCCTTCTGTGGATCACTATTTTACACAATGGTCCACAACTAATATGTTTGGTTATTTGCTTGGTAAAGATTTGGTACATTTGGAGATAGGGGAGGAATGAAGCAATCTTCCCTTTTTCTCTTAATTACCTGATTTTTTTTCCTCTTCTCCCCAATCTTGTTTTTTCCTGCCTTCATCACAGTTGGCCAGGAGAAGAGTTCCTCTCCTCTCCTGCAGATTATCCTTTTTGTGACTCCCAGATGCTCAGTAGGAGTAATCAACACAAACTCTTCACTGAATGCTGGCTAAACTGGCTTGTGAGCTGATTTAGGAAAATACTGTTGTGAATGACAGCAGGGCTTCTTGTGCTCAATATGCTGCCCTGCCTATAAATACCAAACAAAATTTCTGTAGAGAGACCTCCAGGAACTAAGATTATTTCTTAAGCAACTGATTTAAGAACGGTCATACTGAAATCAGACCAGAGGTCCATCTAGCCCAGTATCCTGTCTTCTAACAGTGGCCAATGCCAAATGACCCAGAGGGAGTGAACAGAAACAGGTAATCAAGTGTTGCCTCTCCTGTTATCCATTTCTAGCCCCTGACAAACAGGCTACAGACACCATTCTTACCCATTTTGGCTAATAAATATTGATGGACCTAACCTCCATGAGTTTATCTAGTTCTTTCTTGAACCCTGTTAAAGTCCTGGTCTTCACTACCTCCTCTGGCAAGGAGTTCCACAGACTGACTGTGTGCTGCATTAAGAAAAATTTCCTTTTGTTTGCTTTAAACCTGCTACCTATTAATTTCATCTGGTGACCCCTAGTTCTTATATTATGGGAACAAGTAAACAACTTTTTCTTATTCGCTTTCTCCATACTTGTCATGGTTTTATAGACCTTAATCATAACCAACCCCTCCTCCCCCCGCATAGTCTCCTCTTTTCTAAACTGAAAAATCCCAGTCTTTTTAATCTCTCTTCACATGGCGCCCATTCCAAACCCCTAATCATTTTCGTTGCCCTTTTCTGAACCTTTTCCAATGCCTATATATCTTTTTTTAGATAAGGCGACCTCATTTGTACATAGTATTCAAGAGGTGAGTGTACCATGGATTTATAGAGGCAATAAAATATTCTCTGTCTTATTCTCAATACCTTTTAAAATGATTCCTAACATTCTATTTGCTTTTTTGACTGCCACTTCACACTGAGTGGATGCTTTCATAGAAGGATCCACAATGACTCCCTGATCACTCTCTTGAGTGGTTATAGCTAAATTAGTCCCCATCATATTCTATGTACAGTTGGGATTATTTTTTCCAATATGCATTACTTTGCATTTATCAACATTAAAATTCATTTGCCATTTTGTTGCCCAAGTGAACATTGCGGTTTTAAGTCAAAGATTGCTGTAAATAGCAGTTAGCATAAATCATTCAGAAACACTGAATTTGTAATAAAATGATTAAAAATGGAGAAAGAACGGGATTGTCATACAAGATCAAACTAATTGAATACCTAGTTTGATATTTAGGCTATGTCCACACTAGCACATTTGTCAGTAAAACTTAACGTCACTCAGGGGTGTCTTACCCCCTGACCAATATAAATTAAATGGACGGAAGCACTGGTATGGAGAGCTTTATGTCAGCAGGAGACATTCTCCTGCTGCATAGCTACTGCAGCTCATTGGGGTGGCTTAATTATGTTGATGGAAGAGCTCTCTCCCGTGGGTACAGAGCAGCTACATGGGCTATCTTACAGCAGCACAGCTGCATCAGCACAGCTCTGTTGCCGTAATGTCTCATGTGTAAACTAAGCACTAAAGATGGGTGAGAATCTCTTTTATTAGACCAACTTCAGTTGCTGAGAGAGAAGCTTTTGAGTTCACATGGTGCTTTTCTTCAAATCTGGGAAATGTACTCAAGAGTGTCAGATTGTTTAGCACAAATAGTTAATACATCTCAAGGGACCATTCTAGGTGAAGTGGCCAGTTAACACCTCTCCAGGAGAAAAAGCTGGGGGGGAGGCAAGTTTAGTGGGTTATAAATTGTTGCAATAAATTATAAATCCAGTGTCTTTACTCAGTCTAGGATTTTCACTGCCCAGTAGAGTTATGACTTTTAACTCTCAGGCCTGTCTTTTAAAGGTGTTATGCACATTTCCTTTGAGGTCAAGGACTGGGAGGTCAGCTAGAACAACCACTTTGTGAAGAGTGTTCTGACATGGTGTTTTTGTCTTTCATCACTTTTCTATTTGAGTTCATTTGAGAGCATAGAGATTGTTTGGTTTCAACTATATAGTTGCTATTGGAGCATTTTGTGCACTGGATGAGGTACACGACAAGTCATGATAGACACGGGCAGGACCCATGGATATTGTAAAGTGTGTTGTGAGGGTGGGAGTGTTGATTCTTGTAGCAATGCAGACATATCCGTAGGTTTTGCATTAGAGTTGGTGTGCATTAGAGTCTGGGCTGCAAAGAGCTTGCTTCCGATAAGAAGCTTGGAGAGACCGAGTGTTTATTTGCAGGCCAGGAGAACTGTTCAGAAAAGATTCTTTTCAGGATGTGATCCCCACTGCGGATAGGTTGTAACTGTTTAATGATACCAGGGATGGCTTCCATTATGGGGTGAAAGGTAATAACCAAGGGTATATTGTTGGACAGGGTTTTATTTCCATACTAAAGCAGGTTCTCACAAGTTATTTGGGGAGCTGATGTGATCTACTTCTCTGGCAGAGCATCTTTGTTTGGTAAAGTATGTTAAGGTGTATATCCCAGACTTTCTCCTTGTAGTATATCCTGTGGTATTTGAATGCTTGACTGTATACAACTGATTTCTTGGGGTAGTTGGAGTGATTAGTGGCTTCTAGAAGAATCAAAGCACATAGAAACAAGTCTGAACCTACACTACATATAGAGAAAATTTGTTTCAACAGAATTTGAACAAACCCTGCTTGCACTGGTTTACATTTCCAGAAAAATATGATCAAAATCTCTCACAAATTCTCTTCCTATGGGTCACAACTTTGCTTTACTGACCAACCAAACAACAGCCACCAGAATAGGACTAGAACAAACCAGCATGCTAAAATTACTGCACAGCAATATTTGTATGGACCTTTCCTCCCCCCTCCCCCCGTGCACACTTTGGCACTTAGGACACTTTCAACGTAATTACAAATTTTTCCTACACTTATGCAATTTAGCCAAAAATTGTCTGTCACTAGATTAGAATTGAACCTACAATTTTAGGTGAGGGTGTACCTCTGATTTGTAAAGTGTAATAGCAATACTTTTGAGATAAGAATATTTGTTTCCTTAGTGACTTATTGAATCATTTTTCAATAAAAAAGAATTTAATAACTGCATTTATTATTTCACTTATGGCTTTAAACAGATTTAAGATTTACATTTTCAGCTGTTTAATTCTTTTTATTGAAAAATTATTAGGATTCTTTAGTAGCCAGATAGTACACAAATACTATTTATTTTTATTATTAATATTAGATTCAATAAATCACTAAGGAAACAAATACTCTTATCTCCAAAAATATTATGACGACACTTCACAGATCACAGGTACAACCTCACCTGGAATTCTAGTTTCAATTCTCATCACCTCATCTCAAAAATGAAGGTTAACCAATATCTAACTTCTGGGAACTAGAAAGAAACTTGCCCTGAGAGATGTTATTCTGAACTGTCTAATGCAGGATTTTTTCTTTTAACCTTTTTCTAAAGCATTTGAATACTGTCCACTATTCGTGTTGGGATTTTGGACTAAATATAGACTGATTCAGTATGACAATTCTTATGTTCATAATTACCAATTCAAGGTCCAGATTTATGAAAAAAATTCCTCTGAAGAACCACTATGGAAATTATATTTGTCTTTTAAAATGTTATGAGACTTTTAAACAAAATTCTCTAGTATCTTAAAAGTGATTTACCTTTCCTGTTTAAGAGCATATTCTAGCATTTTGATTCTTCGCACTAGATCCTTCTTCAGATTTTCTTGTCCTTTCCTTTCCCCTTGAAGAAAGGCAATCTGGGCCTGAAAAAGACAAAACTCTACTTAGAAAAGTTCAAAAGGTGACAAATTGTTTTCCCAATATATTTGCATTACACAAATATGAAGGTTCCATCTACTCCCAAGCCATTCTACATTATTTCAACAAAATTATTCCATATAATGCTGTGTTATAGCAGTTTGGCTACTGCAAACCAGGCACTATCATCATTTTGACCATATTTACTCTCTTTAAATTACTCTATTGCAGGGGTTGGCAACCTATGGTTCACTAGGGAGCCAGAGATGGCTCTTTTGGAGCTCCAGCTCAGCCTCCCCCAACCCCAGCAGGGAGCCAGTTCTGGCACTACAGCCTTATGGCCCCATAAAGATTGGAACGCCAGCGCCGGCTTCCTGTGGGAAGGGGGAGGTGTTGGCGGAGGGGCAAGTCCTAAGCCTCCCCACTGGATCCGGTGTGTGGGAAGCAAGACAAGCCAAAAATGTGTCTCTGCGCTGCCATTTTCCTTCACCCGCCTGGGGGAAGATCCTTGCAGACCCACACTTCCTAGAGGCTTCCCCTTTGCTCCTACTGGCCAGAATCCGGTGAATGGGAGCAACAGGAGGCCATGTTACACAGTGCCTGCAACGTGATACGAAAGTGAGTGCCCCCCACCTCATCATGCCCAGACCCCACCCTCTCACGGACCCCCCACCAAAACCCTGCATCCCCAGCCTGCTCATTCAGCCCTTCGCCAAGACCCGACACTCCCAGCTTACTCCTGCCCTCCCCCCATAGCCACACATCTTACCCCTTGCTTCTGCCCCTCCCCCTGGCCAGACACCCTACACCCAGCCTGCTCCTGCACTCCACCTCCCACCCTGATCCTGAATCCCCATCCCTATCCCACTCACTGGCAGCCCTGTCCCGCACACTGAACCCTTCATTTTTGGCCCTACCCTTCAGCCTAGGGGGCCCACAAAATCCATTAACTCTGGAACCCCAGAAGAGTAAATCTGGCCTGAGGCACTGAACCTCAGTCCTCCTTGTCCCTCCCCCCCACCATGGGCTGGAGCACCAGGGGAGTGAGGTGTTTCAATTGGGGCCACATCAGTGAGGGTTGGGGGGGGTTAGAGATGTTTTTTTCTGTGGGTTAGTGGTGCCTGACCCAAAAGAGGCTCCCCACTCCTGCCATAAATAAAGACAATGTTGAAACCTTTTGTGCTGGACATAATATTTTACTGATAGAAATGTAGCCGTGTTAGCCTAGGGTAGCTGAAATAAAATACAGGACTATGTAAAGTGCTACATAGTCCTATATTTTGTTTCATAATATTTTACGTTATTTAAAAATGAAACCTAGCCAATAAGCCCCCAGTTGGGGTCCAGCCCACATCTGACTGCAGCATAACACCACACCTGCACCCTCCCACACACACACCCCAACCCTGAGCGCATTATACACCTGAATCCCCTGCCTTTAGCCCCTCATACCTCCACATCCCCAAACTCATGCACCCCAACATCCCCAGCCCCTTGCCACAATACTCCTGCACCCCCCCCACACACCTCAACCTTGTGCCCTGAGTTCATCATACATCTGAACCCTTCAGGCAACTTCAAAAGTGGTGATGACTAGCCCAGAAGTTTGCTTGAGACAAGCCTTCTTGGCTAGAATGTCAGTTACTGCAAAAACCTGTTTACGGGGTGGGTGTGTGAATCCTTGAGACTTTGGTATGCTTTCTTGGGAGTGGCCAGGGTACAGTGTTAAGGTTGTGACATAACATATTCAAAGTTCAGGTATTCCTTTCTTAACTTACAATGCTGTAAAATGATTTAGACTCAAAATTTGATATACATTAAAACTGTCATGGAGGAATTATCCTGTTGATTCCAAATAGTCTTCAAAAGAAAACCGGAGGTGATCAGAGGAAATTTTAAGAATAATCTGTGCATTTGTGAGAGAGCAAGAACACAAAGCAACCGAAACTGGGGCTTCTAAAACTCTTCTATATTGTGTAACACTAATATAGCACAAACGAATTTGTTATGGAGGCATGGAGCCTAATTAATATGGTGTGCAGGTTAAATAAGGTATCTTTGATACTCTCAGTGAAACAATGAAAATTTTGGTAGCTGGGTAGACTTTTTTTTTTTTTTTTTTTTTAAACAGAAAATTTCATATTCCAGGCATTCCATACCTCTCTTATTATTCTAATAGCCTTTTATCGTCTTATCTAATACTTGAGGCATTAGTCCTTTCTTGAAATACATTTGTTTACATATTTCACTCAGACACTGGCCATTTATTTTTATCATAGGGACTTTGATTAAACATGGCATATTTCCATTTGAAGTTCTAGAAATATATAGTCATTTGTTTTCTTTATTGACCTGCATCTTATGGTATTTTTCTTTCCTGTTGTTTCACCTGACTGGATGAATGTACAAGTAGCTGTCTTTGTTAAATAAATATTAAGTAATATTGCATACAGATACTTTATGTTGAAGTGCTCAAGTCAGGAAATACCAGTATTAAGACTTCCTGTGTAACCTCAATGTTGTCTCTTCTGCATATGGTATTACAGTAGTTTTTAATTATATGATCACTTAAAATGTCTCAAATATTGTATCATACAGATTTTTTCTGTGGGCTGAGATACACATCTTGTAATGAGTTTTCATTGTATTTTAAGAAGTCTCAGAGGGATAGCCGTGTTAGCCTGTAACTCTGAATACCATGAGCAGTCCTGTGGCATCTTAGAGACTAACAAATTTATTAAGTCACGCGCTTTCGTGGGTAAAACCCACTTCCTCAAATGAGTTGGAGTAGAAATTACAGAATCCAGGAAATATAACAGCAAAAGCAGTTAACTGTCAATTGCAGGACCACTGTTAACGGAGCTAATTAAGTCAGACTGGATGAATTTCATTCATAGCATTTGATGTGGAAATGAGAATATCAAAGACAGGAAAATAGCTTTTGTAGTGCATTAACCAGTTAAAATCTTTATTTAAGCCTAAACTGATAGTATTGAACTAGTAAATGAACTCCACTTCCGCTGTCTCCCTCTATATCTGGGTGCTTACTTTTAAATCCATTATTGAATATCAAGGGAGGTTAAAATGTCTCCAACAGGTTTATGTATGTTAGTATTCCTGATGTCTGTCCATTTACCCTTGGTCTCTGTGGGATTGGAGCAGATCTGATTGTATCTTAAAGCTTCCAATCCATACAAGAGATCCACTTCTTGGACACTGCTGTACAAATAAATGACAGTCACATAAACATAACCTTATACCAGATAACTAGTGACTGCTATTCTTACCAACATGCCTCTAGCTTCCATCCAGGACGCATCACATGATCCATTGTCTACAGCCAAGCCCTAAATTACAATTAGCAGATGGTTTGTGAATGAGAGGTCACAGATAGGCTGGGCACTGACTGTGAAGGGTCTTGAAAGTGAAGACAAAATGTTTATGTCTGAGGCAATAGATCAGGGGTTGGCAACCTTTTCAAACCAAAGAGCCAAACTACATCAAAATTCAGAACAAGTGATCGACAAAGAGCTGTATAAGAATGCCCGTCTGCATTTCTGAAAATATATAATTTAATATTATTGATAATTGACATGATGATTAATAATAGCATAAACAAACATTGTACTCACAGGACCCACAAATGCTCATGATACTACCTATATTTTCTGGTTAGTCTCTATGGTGCTACAGAACCATTTGTTGTTTTTTCCATTTTTTTAGTTACAGACTATCACGGCTACCACTCTGAGACTTCCCTCTCAGGGCAAGTTTACTGATTTACTCCTAATATTTTGTCCAATCTAGTTTTAAATGTCTCAAGCAAGTCAAATGGATTTGACTATGAAGAAATTTTGTCTTGTCAGTCAGGTTTTCCTTTGTTTACCCTTCCAACTATATACAGTTGCACTACTCTAAATAATTTCTTTAACCTTCAAATATTAAATCATTGGCTAGCCAAGCTATTTATATTCAGCTCTGTTAATCAAATCCCTATTGCTCTTGAATCATTTCTGTAATATGTTTAATTTAATTGGTGGGCACTAATTGTTTTGAGCACTATCAACATGCTCATCAGCACACTGGGAATACACAGAAGGTCCAAGGAAGAAAACATAAATATAGCATTAACTAAATAGACAATAATAAGAATGACATCACAAAAAAAACACAGTACATATGGCCCAAAGTCCAGATGTAAGAATTTCAAACATACTTCCATTTAAACTTATTGCACAAAATCCTGCAATGAGCAAGGCAGAATTCATGGGAATGGTTTGCATTGCATTGGAGATCACAAATTAGATGGCTTAACGCTACTATTTAAACTAACATGGTAGAATCTCAGGAAAGTAACAGTTGACTGCTCAGGTTAGGGCAAAACAAATTAGAACAAACCACAAGTGGTCTCATGAACAAAACATGAACAATTGAATCAGACCCAATAGTATGCCTGCAAGAAAATTATAAAGGTACATTCTGAATATGTTTACACAGCATTTTAGAACACCCAGATTGACATTAGGTTAGCAGGGTTCATGCTAGCACTCTAGGAATAGTTATCTTCAGCAGGAGAGGAATCCATTATGCAGGGGAAAGAGATGTATGCAACAGAATTTGAATATACACTATTTATTTTCCCACAAAAAATAAATAGTTTCATTCTATAGGCTTTCTATGGCTGTGGGGGCAATCACTTTTAGAACAAAATGGACAATAGAAAAATCTTAATTATGGGTTCAGATTTAATTTAAGGGACTGAGGTGGGCAAAAGTGACTTATTTTGCTGCCCAAGAAAGTATACCTGTATAAGCACTGCTTCATGAACATAATTACTCAATGTCAGGATGGAAGGAGTCACATTTTCAATTAAAAAGAGTCCAAAACCTATTAGGAAGCCTGGATATTGGAGATACTTACTTAAGTGATCTAGTGCCACTGGATTATTTGAGCATCTCACATGTATGTAAATAATCAACATCTGTCTTTCATCCTTCCAAGCCAGAAGATGGCTATAACTCACTGAAGAAAGTGGTACACGAGAATTGACAAGCAAATAAGAGAGGCAGCCTAACAGGCCATGAGGTCAGTTTTCTGATTTCTCTTCTCTCGCAAGTCAGTCTGCATGCACATAGATTAAAGACTAGATACTAACACGTTTGCTTTTAAATACTGAATCAAGATGCAAGAGAAATTCAGAAGACGCTTGAGATCTTGGGAATTCCACATAGTCCATCCTAGAAGCAGTAAATAAAATCTAAGTCTCACAAAAGATATACTGAAGGTGTGCTTCCATAGCCTAGCTACAGTCAGAATGGCTTGGTCAGACAACAGAGGTAAAAAGTATCTATCCCACAATATACGTGTCACGTTATAACTCCAGTTGGTGCAAACAATATAAAATGAATACTGAGAACAGATTTTAAGTATGTAAGATATCAACAAAAAGTTTATGAATCAGGTATCAATATACAAACTACAACTCCACACCATACACTCCCCACACTTAGCACTTTGAAATATGAACCCAACATAGTGTTACTGTATGGGACATTTCAGTTTATCATCTTTGAAGTGCTAAATATATTCTGCTGGCACTTCAGTAATATTCAACTATGCATTTTGTACCAAAATCTTGAAAATCTGGCAATAGTTTAAAGGAATATTTACAAGACTGAAAATAATGTTTATGATTTGTACCAGAGTTTAGAAACAGAACAAAATTTATAACCTTTAATGTGAACTACAGATAGTAAAAAAGTTACAAAATGATATTCACAACATTAAGTATTCTGTACAGGCATTTCTGTAAGAAACAGATTGAATTATATAAACAGACTCATACTTCAAGGTCAGAAGGAACCATCGTGATCATTCAGTCTGACCTTCTGGTCTCTGCCAATCTGACATGGGGGAAAATTCCTTCCCAAAGCCAAATACGGCAATCAATTAAGGCTTGATCTCAAGGGGAGTTTTTCCACTGATTTAAAAAAAAAAACAGTGGATAAGGAACATAATTATCCTGTGCCTCAGTTTCTCCATCCAAAAAAAGATATAATAATAATACTTGCCTGCCTTATAGGAGATTGTGTAAATTAATTGGTTTTAATTAGGTGTTTTGATGTCATCAGATGGAAAGTGCTGAGAACTGCAATATTGCAACGTATTTTTTTTACAATTTCAAAATCTTTCTGCATTATTCATGCAGTAGCCACCGTTCCTGGATTACAGGAGAATTTCAGTTTGGGACTTTATGGGACTCCTCCTCCAACTGTGACACACTGGAGCAATTTGCTAGAAGAGGCAGGGGCCCCCCCTCATCATCACTTTTCAAAGGACTAGTCAAAGATGCAGATAGGCTGGCCAGCCTTATGCAGTGTGTGTGCTGCAGGGAGGGCTGGATCATTTGTGGCAGCAGATAGCTTGTGCTGGCCTGCTAAGTGGAACGGGGCAGAACAATAAATGGCCAAGAGGAATGAATCCCCCTCCAGCTGAGCCAGAGGAGACCTTCAGAGCTTCCCCCACAAGTTAGCAGTGACCTGAGCCAAGGCCCTTTTTTTTTTTTTTTTTTTTTTTTTAACTTGTTCAAATTCTGTGATGATCAAGGCAGGAGAAGTTCTGGGTTGGGAAGGGCAGTGATCTTGAGCAGGAGGAGCCTGGGAAAAGAGGGCGGTGAAGGGAAGAAAGGGGAGCAGAGGGCGGAGGGACATGGTGGCTAGGGTTGCCAGATGTCCGGTTTTGAACTGGACAGTCCAGTATTTGAGCTTTGTTTGGGAAACAAATTGAGAATATATAAATGAGAAAATATAAATGCCCGGTAATTTCTAAATAAGATGTAATGTAGACTACGATGCAATGTCAAGTGTGTCTGGTATTTTTGTTGAAACCATCTGGCAACCCTAGTGGTGTCAAGGAAGAGAGAAGTTATTGGTAGAATAGGTCTCCACTCTTTTCAGTCTCAACTCTTTTCAGCGGTTGGGAGATTTTGTTTGCCTGGTAAAAAGAGGGTTGGGGATTTGGTTCCTTCACCCCTGGGGGTAGTGGGTCTACCACTCTGACACACAAAGCTGGCACCATTATGCTGCCTCAGTGGGACATTTTACCTTCCTGGTTCTGTGAGCTGAATGGGTTAAAGCAGCAGCCAGCCTGTATTTTATTGGCATGTCCTTTGGCAATTCTTATTCAATGTCTGAGGTGCTTACTGCTGTTGAAACAAACAACATAGGAAGCCCCATCTTGTTTGTGTGAAGAAGTGAAAATGAGGTGGCAACTTTTGCAATCTGATTCTAGTCATCTTCTTCCTCTCAGGGGGCAAATGCCAGCTGAGGATGAGGCCTGATACCTCGTTTGGTTGTGCGAAGAAAGGACAGAGATTTCTCAATTAGCTTTAACTGGTGCTTGGCATTCTGTGCTCCCCAGGATCAATGAGAGGAGTTTGGGGCATTTGCAAGCAACCTGAATGTCAGTTATGAGCAGAGCTCGATAAATAACACAATCTACTCGCTTGTGGCGAGTAGACTGTAACCCAGAAGAGCCGGGTTCGGGAGATCTGCGCATGCGCAGAACGATATGCGCATGCGCAGATCGCTGGACAGTGCAGCTGGCGAGCGGGGCTCACCAGGGCTCGGTGAGCCCTGGTTATGAGGGTATCTAATAAACCTGTGACTCACATTTCTTATTCCCAAATTTAGTGTTGTTAGGTATCTTTCGCATATCTGGCACATGGTACAAAACATGCTCCATTTTGTTGAGAAAGAAACTACATAAAAGTGGAGGGTTTTTTTCCCAAAAAAATAATTTGCTTGGGTTCAGGGATTTGCCTGGAAGGGGACAAGCATGCAGTGAGCAAGGACACAGGATGTGCATGGAAAAGAGGAGGGAGACAGTGGGAAGGGGATAGGGCCTGGGCTAGGAATCCACTGCCTCCCTAAGGAGAAGCTTTACCAACAACCCATGAGGAGCAATGGGCCTTAGCCCCACAGTACCATCAACCAGGAGACACATGTGGTAAGGTAAGCTCAGCAAAAGGCTACACCTTAACCCTTTTTCCAGAGCCAGAATACCATACACCTACTGTACCCCAAGCACCTGCCCTGACCCCCTGCACCTCTCCCAACCCCCTGCCTTGAGCCACCTCCCAGAGTTTCTTCTTTGAAAGGCTGCAGACCCCTGAATTAGACTCTACGCAGGAAGGCAAGGCCAACCAGGCAGATACCTGAGAAACAATTATCTGTAGTAAATCAAAGCCCTTCCCATCTAGTGCCCCATCTCTTACAGCTGGGGAGTTTTGGCAACTAGCAGTTGCTAAAGGGCCACATGCCCTTGTAGGCAGTCCCACTGTACCATTCCCTCAGGAACTCATCAAGCCTGGTCTTGAAGCCAGTTCATTTTATTGCCCCCATTGCTCCCTTTGGAAGTCAGATTCAGAACTTCATTCCTCTTATGGTTAGAAACCTGTGTCTCATTGCAAGCCTAAATTTGTTGATGGCCAACTTATATCAATTTGTTTTGGTGTCCACATTGGTACTTAACTAACTTTTCTCTCTCTCTGGTATATGTCCCTCAGATGTATTTACAGAGGGAAATCGTATCTCCCCTCAGCTCTCCTTTGGTTAGGCCAGGCATGTCCAAAGTCCGGCCCGCGGGCCAAATGTGGCCCGCGGTCGGATTTAATACGGCCCCCCGCTTCTCCCGGCTCCCCGGTGCTTTTTTTAACCGGCGCGCTCAGCGCGCCGCTTCGGGTCGCCGCCGCCGCTGCAGTCCCAAACCCTGCCCCTGCACTCCGCTTTGGGGCTGAGAGTGCAGGGACAGCCCCCGCTTCCTCCCCCTCTCCTGGCTCCCCGGCGCTCCTCTGACTGGCGCCGCTTCCGGCCGTGCCGCCGCCGTCCATGGCGGCCGCTGCGGTCCTAAAGTCCACCAAGTAGGGCACGTCCACAGCCCCGCTCCCCCGCTTGGCTACGGGTTCGCCCTGCCCCCGGGCAGCCGTCAGGCCAGCGTGCCCTGCGCTCTCCGCCCGCCTCTGACCCTGCAAGCCCTCTACCTTGGGGCTGAGAGTGCAGAGACGGACTCCGCAGCTGCTGAGATCAGGGACTGCCTTTGAACCAGACCTAGCCTATGTGCTGCAGTCCAGATCTCAGTTTCACCCTTCACATTAGTGTAGGCAAGTTTTTTTTTTCAATTGAGATGAATACATTGTAAAATCTCAGTTAATGTCAGTTGGTCTAAATCAGTTATAAATATATTTGGACACAACGGCTACGTCTACACTGGCCCCTTTTCCGGAAGGGGCATGTAAATTTCACCTTTCGTAGTAGGGAAATCCGCGGGGGATATTTAAAGTAGGAATAAGAGCCTCCGGAAAAGGGCGCTTTTTCCGGAGGATCGGGGCCAGTGTAGACGCTCTTTTCCGGCTTTTTTAAAAGCCGGAAAAAAGCAGCGGACATTTTTATTTAAATGCCGCGGGGGATATTTAAATCCCCCGCGGATTTCCCTACTACGATAGGTGAAATTTACATGCCCCTTCCGGAAAAGGGGCCAGTGTAGACGAGCCCAACATGTATAGTTGGTGTTATGTCGTTTGCCGTTTGCAATAAACTTTGCATAAAATAGTTAATTTGCATTTAATTTTAATGGTTCAAAGAATGTCAGGCAAAATGGTCGGCCCTCACGCATGTTCACTTCATCAAATCTGGCCCTCTTTGAAAAAAGTTTGGACACCCCTGGGTTAGGCTAAACAAGTCAAGCTCTTTTAGTCCCCATATTTTTTATCCTTTCAAGAACTATGTACACAACCATTGTTTGGCTTTTAAGCTATTTCTTATTAAGCAAACATCTTCAAAGAGTTATCCAAGACTTTTGCCAAATCACCTTCCCCAAAAGGTCCCAAAAGTTCAGTACTGATCAGCACGTTAAGAAGTGTTGGGGATTTTTGTTATTTTGGGGGGAGTTATACGACCTATGATTTCTGCTAATTTTATTTCAACTTCCATTATTCTGTTCAATTTATTTTAAGTTTCGCTCTTTTTAAAATAACTAGAACAACTCTATCAATTTCCGAATTAAGTTTTCAATAAAAGGCTGCAATCCTGAACCAGTTTACTTATATGTAATCACCAGAAAGCTAAGGAAGGGAATAGCATATGTGCAATTTTTTACCACAAACACTGTTCTTAAAAATATAGCCACACATCTGTTTGATTATCCCCTCTTTCCTGATTACAGCACCTCAGTTGCTCTCTAATGGCACAACTTTTCCACTCCCTAGACACTGCTTTTATTGTATAGCAGACTTGAAAACATACTTGGCTTTGCTTGGGTTCTTAACTCAAAAATGTTTTATTTTTCTTCACTTAAATCATTGTTGTGGAGTGGGGCTGCAGTGTGCAGGCTGCCTGCCGAGAAAAGAAAGGGCTGTGGTTGTCCTATCACAGCAGCTTGTTGACAGGTGAGAATCATCTCTCCATGGTCGCGGCAGCTACAGTGGGCACAACCAGGGGAGGGGCGCAGGTCCCCTGGCTAGGGGACAGACAGAGACACACAGACAGACCAATCCTCTAAAATATAGAGTAGATAGCAGTCCCTTTCTCCACCCCTGCCTCCTGCTGGCCCAGCATGGTTACAGCTGTCCCAGTCCTCATCTCTGATCCCCTGCTTCCCCACTGTAGACATTCTACAGTACATCTCCCTCCTGCTAGACCTCTCCCTTTCCATTTTATGAGAAAATTCAATTCCAGGCACATGCCTTTGTCTTGGCACAACCAAACCCTTACCTTGCTTTAAGTTATAAGAAGCTGCATTCCAAATTAGATGGCCCTAGCTCTTACCATTTAGGAGGAGTTTTTCCAACAATCAGACTCACAGACAGATTACAAACAGATCAGTGTGGATTAAAAAAAAAACTTTTTGTCCAAAAATTCAATTTTAAAATTGGATTTTTTGTAATTTAACGCAGATTTTTTTTAAAAGCATCAATAAAATATTACATTTCTCATTTAAAAATAAGTTACAATTAAATCTTAACACAAACATGCTACACCTACATTTACAGTCCCATAAAAATGAATTAATGGCTCTAGTCTGCCCAACCTAACTACCAACTCTTGCTTTTTAAAGTTGTGGGCTTTCAATTTCTGTTTCTCAGCAGACTAAAAAGAAACATGTACAAAGAAAAATACAAGCTGAATAAGATTGTTTTTGCTCTGTGCTTATGTCGTGATGGCCAACCCTTGGCCAAGCATGGCAGAGGAGTTAGTTAAGACATTGTCTTAAAGACAGAGAGACAATCTATGGGAAGAGATAGAAGCAGCACAGAAAGGTACAGTACAGAATCTGGAAAGGAAAAGGGAAGACATTATTCAACACACAAAAAGCTTTCTATATTCCCCTAGGCTTTTGCCACAGAAAATCTGTCATGGCTTTGGGGCGTAAGTGACACCCTATCTGGGGATATTTGGAAGAAATTTGTTCCCTGGGTAAAAGAGAAAAATGCGCCAAATGCAAACAGTGCAAGAAGATGATGCTGGATTTACTTGTAAGAATGAAACATGAAACAAGGATGAAAAAATGAAACAAGAAAAACTGCTTATTAGGAGAAAATAATGGGGATAAAGATTTGGATATGGCCGTGTGGATCAACTGGTTAAAAACGTAAATAATTCACTCTGCAATGCATCATTCTTCAAGACTTTCTCTCTCTCTCTCTCTCTGTCTGTCTTTTAGTTAAGTATGATTTGACAAGTAAATTCCCAAGCTCTTTACTGTGTTGGATGTTGGTAGAAAAAAAATTAGCTTAGCTAATCCTTATGGCTTGTTTAATTAGTTAACTAGATTTAGAATCTATCACTTAAATCTAATATATGAAGGAGAATGTTAGTATGTTTGTGCTCTAATAACTAGGACACTATAAGACCTACCGCAACCAAACTTTCCACGGGGTAACCTTTCCTCCAGGAGAAGGTTTTAAGGTACTGTGGGAGGGTGTGACGGGGGCCCCACTCCCGTCCCCCAATAGCTCCACCGGGGGCAATTAACTCCCAGGCTGCTGCTGTTCTGGGCCTGTGGCGCTTGCGTAGAGGCAGCGTGCAGAGGACCACCCTCACAGCGCAGGTACATCTCAGCCGGCATGCAAACCAGCAGGCAGGTGGATCCAGGGAGAGCAGGGGCGCCAGCGTGGAATAGGGCACTGACGGTTAAAACCGGCGCCAGGCCAGACACAAGGTGGGGAGAGAAAGGAGGAAGGGGGAGCAAGGTTGGCTCTTTTGCATCCCTCCCCCGCCACCTCCCAAACTGCCACCCTCTGCCCCACACAGACACAGCCCCTCTCCTCCCCACCATTCTCCCATGACCTCCCTAACTGCCGGCCTGTGCCCCACACAGACAGCGCCCCGCTCCTCCCCACCACCTCCCTAACTGCTAGCCTGTGCCCCACATAGACAGAGAATCTGATTTTCTTCCACCACATCTGTCCAAGTACCACCCTATCTAATATAGAACGGAGAACGTTAGTAAGTTTGTGCACTAATATCTTGGACACTATAAGAGCTACCGCAACCAAACTTTGCAAGGGATAACCTTTCATCCAGAAGAAGGTTTTAAGGTACTTTTGGACCTGATCAGGGTCCCGCCCTGCCCACTGCGGCACCTGCAGCCCCAGGCACAAGCTGGGGTGCCCCTTGCGTGTAGCCTCCCGGGACTCGCCCCCTCCCACCAGTGAGGTTACATAACCCATCCTCTTTCCCCCTCCCCTCTGCCGGCACGCAGTACCCTCACCCCCATGTGTACAATGGCTCAAGCACCTGCCCTGCCCCACGTGGCACCTGCAGACCTGGGTGCAAACTGGAGCACCCCTCCCGCGTGTAATCTCCCCTCCACCCGGGGTCACTCCCCACCTCCCACCCCCCGCTCTGGAAACCAAAACCAAAACCGGCCAGCCTTTCTGCTCAACTCGCTGGCCTTATCCGAGCAGAAGGAATCCGTGTGCCTGCTGCAGCGCAGGGCGGAGGTGCCAGGTTAAACTCTCGATGCGTTACACTGCTGGAAAGCCAGCCGGCTGCTGAGTGGGGCTCTTCTGGGTCTGGTTCCAGCCATCAGGGTTAGATGTGAACTCTGAGCTTTTGCTTGCCACGGCAGGGCAGGTGGATCCCTGAGCCACCCTTGCAAAGAGAAGTCCCCTTGCTACTGGCCGCATGACTGTGTACTGTTCTCCGGGGGGCTGGCTGCTCGGTCCTGGGGGGAGGAGGGTCCTGCTGCTCTTAGAGGGTCACGTGTGGGCCAGGAACCATTAGCCCCCAGGGTCTGTGGCTCTGGGGGCCCCCTGGCTCAGGGTCCTCTCCTTTCCTAAAATTTTCTAAATTTTGTTCCTCTGGTTTCCCGAGCAACACCGGGTAAGTCCAGCTAGTACACAATACAGAAAGCTGTAGTAAGAGAAATCTAAAGTTGCCAGTTGCCTCTGTCATTTTGTCATTATGCTGTAATAGTGATGCCATAAGCCTATTCTTTATTTTACTTCATCATAATTTAGCTTTTCCAAGAGAACCCCATTCTATAGTTTTCTCAAAAAACAGAAATGCCAGTGAGTTCAATGGGGCTTACTCCAATATTAAGTGCACTCTAAGCACAGTCAGTCTTAGTTTTTTGTTAACTTGGTTTAAACCAATGTGGTTTTTTTGGTGATTTAAATCGTCTTGACTTAAATCAATCCATCCTGAGACAGACAACCAGATGCACATTTCTAAAATATATAGTAAAAACAAGGGAAACAGAGAGGAGCTCTAATATCATGATTCCAAACACCAGTGCTTCTCCCCAACCTCTAGAGACCAGCTAGCATCACAGGACACTGACCTCAATACTAGCCTCCAAGATGCTCCTTCATTACTTCTAATTTAAACTAGGGATGTAAATAGAGTTTTAAAAGTTTTTACTGTTTCAATGATTAAAAAACATTTCATTTAAATGGTTAACTGCTTAAAGGGCTGGCCTGCACAGGCCGAGTGGTGGGTTAACCAGCAAGATTAATGTTTACTGGTTAACTTTTTACATCCCTAATTCAAAAAGTATCTTTTCACAATAGGTTTTGTTACCTCTTAACCCTATTTTAATCTCTGACAAAGCTTTGCCTTTATCTTTTTGGTTGTTTTACTTATCAATGTCTTATAGTGATCTTTCTGAAAATCCAAGCAAATTATGTTCACGTGGTTAGCTTTGTCTAGCTGATTAACTTTTTCAGGTTACATAGGAACAATGCTCACTTACTGGGATGCCCATAAGAGGTTCTGCTACTCCCAAACAGTCTACTGTTCTCTCTCTAATTTTTTTTAAATAAAAAAAGAGTTGTCTATTGTAAATAGTGACATTTTAATTAAAAAAAAGCATCAAAGCTGGGAAACTCAAAGATGGGGGTTTACACACACAATCACAATAAACAATTATTTTTGAAACCTGATGGAAAACTGAACACTTACCAGAAAGATCTAAGAAAAGTGAACACTGATTTTCAAAAATTAAGGTGCAATTGTGTCAATTTCTGCTCTATAAAACTAGATTCCATTTCCAATAATAATAATACTCACAAAACTAGAAGAGCATACGCAATAAGCACATATTACATTCCACAATACTATAATAAAACAGGATAAAGGGAACAAAATTGATTAATGTTTAATTTCAGTAAAATATCTGACAGTGCCTCACATCTTACTCTTTCTATGAGTTCAAATCTGCTCCGACATGAATATTCACATTATAGTAGAATACTCATTATAGTAGAACCCCAGAATTACAAATACCAGAATTATATACTACTGACCAGTCAACCATGCACCTCATTTGGAGCCAGAAGGATGCAATAAGGCAGCAGCAGAAACAAACAAACAAAACAAGTACAGTACTGTGTTAAATGAAAACTACTAAAAATAAATGGAATGTTTAAAAAAATAACAAAGGAAGGAGATTGGTTTAGGTGCTCGTTTCACTTAAATTAAGATGCTTAAAAGCAGCATTTTTCTTCTGCATAGTAAAGTTTCAAAGCTGTATTAAGTCAATGTTGAGTTGTAAACTTTTGAACAAACACCTGTAATGCTCTGTTCATACTTAAGAACAACCTCCAATCCTGAGGCATTCGTAACTCTGAGGGTTCCACTGTAAATACATACAAGCAAATGGCAACAGTAATATGGTGAAGTATGCCAGCAGGGAAATAACCATCAACTGGAATCATGAATGACTCTCTATTACTTCTCACCTTACTGAACATCTTCATTAATCAGAAGATGGAATAAACAGAATATTAATTATGATGTGAAGGAGAAACTTTGCAAAAATAGTAATACTGAGAAAGACGGACAGGAGAGAGAGGAACAGCAAATCAGCAACGAGTTTGCTATGCAAGCTGTTAGAAACCTCAAATGAAATTATGAGACGTTTGCATAAACATCCCATCACACAAGATGGAATTTTTTCTCTTACGTATACTTCGTTTTTGAAACACACTATAGCAGGAATATATACATATGAATATTGAGATAAAGTTTGCCCAAATCAATCTATTCATGGATTCCACTGTAATTATTGGCTGCTTAATGCACATATTATCTCTGCCAAATTCATAGATTATTTTTAACACTTGCTTCTGTTAATTAGATACAACTAGATAATGAATCAGTTACCAAATGACAAATTCTGCAATTAAGGTCAATCACATCAGCTTAGAATTGTATCCTCTCTCTTTCCCTTATCCTCACAAGCATTTCTTTTTACTTCGCAAGGGAACAGATGCAATGGAATGGTAACAATCTCTCTTTTTGGCTTTGGTGTGAGTGGGAATTCAATTCTGGGAATCTCATCACAAAGAAAATATTAGCAAATTAGAAGAAGTTTGCAGAACAACAACAAAAGTGAACAGGGATTATAGTAGGATTGATTTGTGAGGAGATTAAGAGAATCTAAATAAGCATAGCTTGGCTAGGCTCTGACAACAGAAAGGAAGGTAAAGAAGAACTTGATAACAGTATACACACTATCTGAAGGTGTAAATACCATAGCAAGGGAGGAGTCAGAATAGCAAAAGAAGTCTATGGGAAAGGAAATAAAAATGGAGGGGGAAAAAAAAAACATGTAGTACAAGCCATTCTCACTATAAGTCCAAGATATGTTCCAAAAAACTTGGATTTACAGTGAAACTACTTACGGAGGGGAATTTTTTCCCCGCAGCTAACTTCCATTTTGCGCAAAAACTACTTTTGTGTGTAATTTAAGAGTGGGGAATGGGAGGACTTATAATGCATCAGTTCCTACAAGCGCCAACGACTTTAGTGCGGAATGGACATATACCGGGGCAACGTATAGGGGGAACACCCTGTATCAGGAGGACAAAACAGTCACCCAAGAAAACGATATTTTAACATTTAAAAGTAGGTTGGATGAAAAACTACTTAATGTAAATAGGGAACAATTCGGCATCAAGGAAACGATAAACTATATGGCCTCAAACTTCTGTTAAACATTCCCAGCTGGAAGGCATTAGAAGTGAGTGGAATTTGGTTTTAATTAACACTGCTTGTAATTAAACTATATGGATCAATTAATTTCCAAAAGCCATTTCCCAGTAGCACAACATACAGATCGTAGAGAATTCATTTGTAAATTGTCAAACAAGCAATAATTTGAGATTTACAAAGGTTGCAAAGAGTTTCACACCTTTCTCACTATCACTCTCCGGCAGATAAATGTTATTATAGCTTATGGCAGTGCCAATCAAAGCAAATTATAACCTTATTGAAATGCTTTGGCACAAAGGCAGTAGGCCCAGGGGACGAAGCAAATGACTGATAGCCAGAAAAAAATAGGTTTTTTCATCAGTTCTCCCATTGACAAGATGGCAAGTAGTTTAACCTCTGTACTTCAGTTTCTCTATCTAGTTTATAAAATGGGAAATAATCTTTACCAACCTTTTAAAAATTGTAGATCTCTTGATGAAGAGTGCTACATAAGTGTAAAATAGTAGTATTATTAAAATTCTTAGCACAATTACATCCTTGCAAGATGGACATTTTTCTCTCATGCCCATTTTATTCATGGACACTCTAATGTGAATAAATACATATAATACAATTATCAAGAAAATGTCTGCCCAAATCAAACCTTATTTATGGGATTCTACTATATCAGGCAGGCAACATGTACTCATATCATATCTGTCCCAAATACCCAGCAAGGATTCCTATGGCACCTTAAAGACTAACACATTTATTTGGGCATAAGTTTTCGTGGGTAAAAACCACTTCGCCAGATGCATCTGACAAAGCGGTTTTTACCCACAAAGGCTTATGCTCAAATAAATCTTAGTCTAACACAGATACAAACTAACACAGCTATCCCTCTGAGACTTGTTACCAAATCGACAGATTATTTTCAACATGTGTCTGAAATAGACACAAATACAGATAATAAATCAGTAACTAAATGACAAATTCTGCAGTTAATCATTTCAGGTCAGACTAGCATGTGTCCTTCTCTTTCCCTTGTGCTCACAAGCACTTTTTAAAACTTGTACAAGGGAATCACCACAGACGAACATTACACCTGCAATCCTGTTCAGAAGACCTTCCTGATAAATCTCACAGGAAGGATTAACAAAATCACTCTAGTCCAACATATCTGTAGGTATCCACTTTATATCTGCAGATGCGGATCTTCACAGCTCATTTTTGTGGATGGGGATGCAGATACAAATTTTGTATCCATGCAGGGTTCTAAAACTCAGGAGATGCTCCTACCTATAAAAACAGGAAAGAAGCCTAAATTCCTGCACACTGGGAAAGGAATATGAAAAGAAAAGAGGACAAAGGGATAGGAAAGAGAAAACAAATAGGGAAACATAAAGAAGAGAACTTGGGGATAGCTTTTAATTTCAAATATGGTAACTTTGAGAACCAGATAGGTAGTTAATTAAGATTCTGGACAGAGATGTTTACGACAAATTCACTTTGCAACTGATCTGCAAGTGATTGGACAAACCCCTCTCCTATTACAGTTCTTACAGCATGTTAATCACAGTGGTAATTGAGGCTATGTATACGCTAGCACTTTTGTTGGTATAATTCATGTCACTCAGATTGTGGAAAAAAACACCCCCGAGAGTGACATAATTTGCACTAGAGTTGGGCAAACTCCCGTGGACCACATTCAGCATAGCAAACTTTTGTATCTGTCTCCCTCTGGGGAGCGAGGGCTTGCACTGCTCTGACCACCTGGCACTCCTCAGCCCCTTTCCACCATCTTCCACAACATGCAGATAACCATAAAGCACAGGCACAACTTCACCTTGCTGCTTCCAAGGTCAGAACCCTGCCCCTAAGTGGCAGCTCTGCCCCTGTGCTGCAGCACACCCAACCTCCTCCCGCCTCACCTTCAGGAACCTTCAAACCACTTAAGGGTTGCAGGTAGGGTGCCTCCGCCTGTGGCAATGCTTGATACAGCCACCTTGATGTCACTGCCAGCCATGCCTGCAGAAGTCCCTGGTACTGCTCCTACAGAATCTTCCCTCCACGCACCTCAGTATAGAGCTCCCCATGCCACACCTGATGAGTCCTCCCACCCACGTCAGGCAGTCATACAGTTTCCATACCAAGATGCGGCCCTTAGGCCAAAAAGTCTGACCACCCCTACAGATTCCATAGTGGGGGGAAAGCAACTCCCATACACAGAGCAGTTACAGGAGTTACCTTACAATGACATAGCTGCATTGGAACAGCTGTGCCACTGTAAGCCCTTTAGTGTAGACATGGCCTGAGAGTAGTAGCTCTAGATAGTTTGTCACTGACCAGAACAATAACTTCTTAGCCTAGGAAAGGATGAGAGGATGAGAGTACTCTTATCTAGCCTACTTTCTGTCCCAAGGAGCAAGTTGCTATTAGGCTTTGGGCCTTGTCTACACTAGGAAAATTAAGATGCTTCTTTTTTCACTATATAGCTACTCTGGGACATATCAATAGCAGAAACTGTAGCATAGTACAGACAATACTACAAAAGCAATAGAATATGCAGTAGTCAATGATGGGGTTACCCAATATGAAATTATGCACGGCAGGACTCTTGCGACACAGAGGCTGTGTCCTAAGTAGCAGCAAACTCAGCACAGATTGTAATCTTTTTCTCAGCATCCAACTACCTATGCACCCCATGGAACAAGGACTGCCACTCTTGCATGGGTCTTGTTAGCCACCGCCATACTGGCAAGCCATAAAACTGTTGTCAACATCTTCTACAGTCAGAAAGGTCAACAAGAAGAATTACAGTGCAGGCACTAAAGATGCCAAGGTCTTTCCTCCTCTACGCCTTCTATCATTGCTACCACTGCTGGAGGATTAAAGGTCCCAATTACTCTAGGATGGACAGCACCCAGAAAGAAACACATTTAACTTCTCTCCCCACACAAGAGGTGAGAATAGAAGGGCACGTGGCACCACCCCTCCTTCCTCGCTTCAGTGTCAGAAAGCAACAGAAAGAAACTGAAACGATTCCAAGAAACAAGGAGCGATAAAAGGGGAGAAATAAGAAACGGGTGGGACGGGACACGCCAAACCCTCGTGCAGCAGGGGGTCTGCAGACCAGCCACACGCTCACAGGTGAAACTGACAGGGGACAAGCCAGGGAGTTAGGACAGCGCTGCGAGCGGCTGCCAAGCCCCAGCCACGGCAACAGGCTCAGCGCGCTGCCGCTCCACGCGCGGGGACAGGAGCGTCCCCCACCGCGGGGCGGGCGTGCCGGGCCGGGGGCGCGGGTGTCACGCCCCCCACACCCACCCCACGCTGCGCGGCCGGGGCGAGGCCGCCAGCGCTGCCCTTTGCCAGCGGGAGACACGGGGCACTCAGACGCCAGGAAGGGGCGGCCGGGGCCCGGGCCAAGCCGAGCGGAGCCGGACCAGGAAAGGGGGGGGGGGGGGGCGCGTTACCTGCAGCTCCGCCCGCTCCGCCTCCCACTCGGCTCGCTCCGCCTCGAAGCGGCCCCACTCGTGCTGCAGGAAGTGCAGGATCCCGGGGACGCTGTACTGAGCCCGGGCCGCGGACACCGGGGCCGGGGCGGCCGCCGCCAAGGAGCCCCCCGCGGTCGCCGCCTCCCCCGGCTCCAGCCCCGGCCCGGCCCCGCCCGGCGGCGGCAGCAGCAGCGCGTTGTTGTTGTTGTTGTTGCTGAAGAAAACGCCGGGCCCCGCCTGCTCGTCCATGGCCGGAGCCGCCGCGTCCCGGCAGCAGCAGCAGCAGCAGCAGCCTGGGCGCGTCCCGCCCGCCGTCACCGCCGCCTGACAGGACGCCCCCGCCGGCTGCTACCGAGGCCCGGCGGGGACAACTCCGCTCCGACCCGTCCCGCGGCATTCTGGGAAATGTAGTTCCAGGGCCCTAGTCCCGCCTGGAAGCTGGGCGCTGGCGGGGCAAGGTCTCTGATTCTCTGACACAGGGTAGGATGCTTGAGCAACACAGAAAGCATCCCACCCTGTGCCAGCTCAGACCAGGGCTGTGGCTCCAGGCGATGGAAGTGAGCAGGCGCCTTCCAGGCAGACCCACGTTTGCATTCCTCCCTCAACAGAGGCTGGAGGAGACAATCCGTATTACCCTCACCCCAAAACCAAGCTCCGGCCCCTCCCCAAGCGTCTTGGCTCCCTGGGACCTGCTCATGTCACGGACAGACCTACAGAGCCACCGCTGTCAACAGCACCATGAAAAATGCCAAAGGAAATTAACCATTTGTCCCACCCCTTAGCCATGAGAAATGCTCCTATCTTCTGTAAGGTTGGATGGCACACTTAAGAGCTGGGAGAGACAGAGGCCAGCAGTTGTATTCAGAATAATCCCTTCCTTGGCAGCATGATAATAATTTCTACAAGAGCAACATAATGCAACTTTGCACAAAGCTAAGGCTGCTCCGTTCAGGGAAGCACCAATAGTACAAGTACTTTCTACTCCTGCCTCACAGTTAATATCCATTAGGTACTGAACTCAGGCCTTGGTGCAGCCTCTGCCCTGGGAGGCAGTGAAGCAAGTCTATTCACTGGTTACAGTGGACTTCAAAGACTAGAAAATAGAGGTAAGCACAGCCCACTCTCAGTTTCCACTACACAACTGGATTAAACTAACTTAACTTACCTTTGGTTCCCACTGAAGTGCCTCTCTGTGCTGATTTAGTAACACCACTTCCTAGAGCAGCGTCATGTCCGAGTAAGTCTACACTAGAGTTTTGTTAGAAAAACAACTGTTTTTCCGACAAAATTTGAGGAATGTCCACGCTGCAATTGCATTCTTCAGCAAGAAAATCGAAAGAACAGAGGGGTTTTTCTAGCATTGGTAATCCTCATTCTATGAGGAAGAAGCCTTTTTGTAAAAAAGCTCTTTCGCAAAAAGGCATGTGTGGAAAAAGGGAATTCTTTCGGAAGAAGGGGAAAGAGGAAAAAACACAAGTGCCCTCGTGACCATTCCATCCATAGCAATCACAGCTTACCTGCAAGAGAGCGTCCATTCAGTCTGGACACACTGCTTTTTCGATGCACTTTTGCAGTGTGGATGCTGTCTTTTGGAAGAAGCTTTTTTTTGAAAGATCTCTTCCGAAAAAAAGCTTTTTCCAAAAGAAGCCAGCAGTCTAGACAAAGCCTCAGTTTCAAGTAAGGACAACTTAGCTAATTACAAGGCAGTATTTACACTTTCAGGAGCCATCCCACTGTGCCCCACACAGACAATACAATAGATTCAAGCACTACTGGTGAGGACATACACCATCAACACAAGAAGCCAAGCAAGCACACACAGAAGCAATATAATCATGATGGTGCCTGTATATCGGTTGACAATTTTGTAGCATAGATATGTGGCTTCCTAACAGTAAGGTTAGGTTAAGGCTATTTAAAAAATGGCTGGAGTAAAAAACGCCTATGCCCTCAACTGTAAGGGGATGGAGACAGAGAACTGGAGCACAGAAAATTATGGCGCACCTTTCAGGCCAGTATGCAGTAATTTCTAAGTATGTGTGCTTTTTGTGTGTGAATGTGGACTGCAAGGGTGTGAATGCACCCCCCCATAGGGCCCCAAGAAGTGAGGAAATCAGCCGTCTTCCCCCAGTTGGTCAGAGCATGGGGAGGGAGGCTGGAGCAGCACACTGCTCCTGGCTTCTCCTGGCCAGCCAGAGCATGCTTACTTGGGGAACCACAGGGGACTGCTTTTGCACCCTTCATACCCCCACTGTGTATGGGCCAGCCTCTTCCCCAGCCTCAAGGAAGAAATTCTAAGGTGAACTGTCTGGAGTAGTAGGTTCAAAGACCTATGGTGGTGTAAGGCAGGAGTTCTCAACCAACATTCTATAAAAACTCCATGACCCATCTATGCTACAGCAACTGGGGTTTTTTTTTTTTTGGAGGGGAGGGGGGTTTACACTGGCATTAGGGCAAGCAGGGGAATTGTCCAGGGGCCCATGTCACAGGAAGCCCTGTAAAGCTAAATTGCTCAAACTTCATTTTGAGGCCCAGGCAGTTGGGCTTGGGCTTTCTGCCCCAGGTCCCAGTGAATCCAATGCTAGCCCTGCTTTCGCAGATCCCCTGAAACCTGCTCATGGCCCCTAAAGGGACCTTGGACCCCTCGTTGAGAACTATAGCTGTAAGGATTCAGCATAGGAGAACCTTCTGAGGACTGGTCTTCCCTGCATGGGAAGGAAAAGCAGTGCTGAGACGTGTAAAGCATCCCAGCAAACTTCAGAAGGAAACTTGCCTTGAAAGCTCTGTTCTCTCTAGCAGGAGAATGCTGAGGACAGTCATTGGACCATATTGCAGAAAGCGTCCTGGGAAACAGCCTCCTCGGAAAGGACAGTGGGAGCCTAAACTTCTAAAATGACTCGTCCAAGGGGATGGATTCAACAGTTGGTGTTTAAGGAGGAGGGAAGCTAGAGCCTCCTCCTCTGCTGTAGCTGCTATGGACCTCACAATGTGAGGCTTTGCTGCTTCTCTCAGCCTGGGTCCACTTAAAGACCTACTACAGATGCACACAGACATTAATAAAAGGAGCCTTCTTGAAGAGGATTGGGATTGCCAAATCCAGAATAAAGCTACAAAGGCCAAGAATATGTAAGAATATGGTCTTTTGTTTCAGCAAGACCAGACTAATACGGCTACATCTCTATTACTAAGAATACGTAAAGACACTAAACATGATGCAAGCTCTGTAAGCAATAGCAACATTCAGTATGTCACCAACTACAGTGTCTTAGCATAAGCTTAGCATTTCTACAGGCTTATCAATGGTGAAGGCACTGAGTAGTCCCAGAGACTTCACCATATTTTGCACAGACAAGGACTTGCTGCTGAGCTTCTGAAACCAGTATTTCCTGTTAGCTGCTGGCCAGCTGTCACTTCTTCAGAAGGCCAGTGCTTGCCTGCTTCTTTCCCCAGGAGTATGAGAGATCACTATAACTACACAGAGGAACATACTAGGCAATCCCTTCACTCTGGCCGAAGGGAAAAAAACCCTGAAGTATCTTGGAGAGAGAATGAGGAATAGCAAGGAAATGGGAAAAAGCAAGAGAGGTAAGAGAAAGGGAGCAAAAGAAGTGCGGGAAGAAAAAAGAAAAATTGAGAGAGGAAGTAGAGAGAAGGTAATTCGGGGGAAAAGAGACACTGAAAAAAAGACTATGAAAACAGGGAAAGTCATAATGAAGAACACAAAGGAAGAACAAAAGTGAGGAAGGCATGCCAAGTTATTTTGCTTTATAATCCAATGAAGGTTGGAACCAGATTATTATATTATTATATGAAATCATTTTTTTGCCTGAGGAGCAGGAAAAGGACAGAATCACGTGGATGGAAAATTTGAGAGGCTTGTTTCTAAACAAGCATGAGAACCCAGTATGTCTGTATGAGAAAAAGCCTCTCTTTTCATCTGCCACTCCCTTATCCCTCAATCGCTTTCTGAGCCTGTTTTCCCTTCAATTAACATTTTTTACCTGTTTTACATTTTTTTAAACTGGCTTCCTACAGCATTTCATTTTTGCTCGGCTGGCTCTAAACTCACATTTTAAAGATTTGTTTCTTTGCCTTTTATGAATTGCCAGTGATCTTGTTTAGTTAAAAAAAAAAATCAATTCTGACAGGAAAAAAAGTGCTAGGGTAAAACAAGACTCTTTTGGGGAAATTAGGAGACAACAAGAATTCGTTATGCTAATTCAGGAAAGGCAGAGGGAAACTAGCAGACAACTAATGACATAAGGAAAGGCATGTCCTTAGTGCACACCAGCTCCCTCAACCCAAAAATAAACAACAATTGATTTGCTGTATGGCATGGATAAGAACCTAGTAAGCATAAACCAACTTGAAACAATCAGAGAAAGCATATACTCTTCTTTCCGCTTCCAACTGTTTTACATGTTTGATTTCTCTAAAAGATCTTGCTAGCATGTTTATTTTGAAATTTTCCTTCCCTAATAAAATGTTAGAAGGCTTGTATTTAATTTATTCAAATGAATTTTTAGTGTTTCTGTTTTGAAATTGTAAATTCTGTTGCACATTTTAATTAACTTAATTGCTATGTATAACAAGGAGGAATAAATAAATTATTTGCTGCCACTCTTGACTCACTTTGGGCCTCATTCTGTAAACAGTTATTACTCTATGCGTCCTTATGCTCATGTCTAGTCCTATTACTTTAGTGGAAGTAGATGTGGGAGTAAAGATACAAGCAATAGTAACTGTTTGCACCATTCACTGTGTTCTTGAATAATGGTGAAGAGCAATTTTGAATTAAAAGCTTTCCTAAACAACAGTTTCTGCAAACTCTTTAAAACAAACTTTGACAGGGTAAAAGAGAACTCTCTTGCTCCTAGTGAATTGGCTTTAATTACAATTGATTTTTTTCCTCTGCCTTTTGCATAGATGCTCAAGAGCCCTATCAGTGGCTATTTAGAAGAAAGAGGTGGGTAAATGCCTATGGCAAGATCAGAATCCATACCTATTTCAGTCAAATAATCATACAGTTAAATTCTGATAACTACTCCTTTCCTATAGCTACATTCACACAAAAGAAATTTTATGAGCCACATCTCAAATTATATAGCTTGTACATTGGCTTGTTATAGGAACACCTGGATGGACAACAAAGACTGAGGGACAGAAACATACTTACATTTTTCATGAAGGCCGTTCAGCAGTAGTGGGCAACTTCCAGCCCGTAGACTGGATCCAGTTCACCAGGATTAGGCCCTGGTGGGCTAACGCCGCTGTATTTATCTGTGTCTCCACAGGTACAGGCACTAGGAGCTCCCATTGGCCATGGACTGCTATTCCCTGACAACAGGAGGTGTGGGAAGGGGTGTATGGGTCCATGTTGCTTCCTGCAGCTCCCATTGGCCAGGAATGGTGATCCGCAGCTAACCCTGGTGAATTGCCGCTGTCTTATTGCTCATCCCTGTCCTACAGGTTACACAAAACAACAAACCTATATAGGAAGGGCCCCTTGTTTATGTGGCAAACTGGGAATTCTACAGCAGTGCAAAAGACATTAAAATGCAGAGGTTTCACTGACTAGTGAAATGGATAGGAACAGGGGCATTAACATACAAGTCAATAAAAATACTGTACTTCAGTCTCAGAGGGGTAGCTCTGTTTGTCTGTATCTGCAAAAACAATGTGGAATCCTGTGTTAGTCTCTAAGGTGTCACAGGGACTCTTCGTTGTTTTTAATGTACTTCTGTATTTTCCTATATATTTCACCACGTTGCACAATTCCCAGTTTACCAAGGAAAACAGCACTTCTGCATTTAATAAATCAGGATCCTTGCCAGAAATTATAGATCTGTTATGCACAGAGTACATGGTTTCATGCTTTCCATCTCTTACAGACTAGAAACAGAGTGTGTGAGCTGTATTTAGCTCCCTCCCTATGGCTGTGCAAAGAAGATTCTCCACCTGCCTGCTGTGAATCGTGGCAGGATAAAGGACTCCGTGGCTCCCACTATGGTCCATAACAGTGCTTGTGTCTCTGCCTGAGGCCTAGTCTACACTATGTCCCCCATTGATCTAAGATACGCAACTTCAGCTACTCGAATAGCATGGCTTAAGTTGCTGTATTTATCACTGCGTCTTCCATGTGGTAAGGTTGGCGGGGGCTGCTCTCCCGTCAACTCTGGCTACTCTTCTCGTTCCGGTGGAGAACCAGAGTCAACAGGAGAGCGCTTGAAAGTTGATTTATTGCTTGTAAAGCAGGTGCAATTAATTGACTTCTGGTGGATCGCTGCAGCATCGATCCACGGTGCAGTGAAAACAAGTCCTGAGAATCCAGGCAAATTAAACAGAACTGTGACATCTGGGAAGAGTAAGAAAATACAGTTTGCATCTCCCAAAACCAGAATTCTCTGGTCCAGCAACATCCATGGCCTGGCAGGACCACAGATGTTCCTGGATCAGAGAACCCCAGTAGCCTAGTGGTAGGAGTGCAATCCAGGAGGGGCCGGGTTGAAGCAGCGAGATGGGGCAAGAGCTGGCAGCAGCCCCCAACAGCCTGTGGCACTGGGACCAGGCTGGGGCAGCCCCCAGAAGCACAGGATCTGGTTGGCAACAGTCTGTGGCAACCAGGACCAAGCCCTGGGCAGCCTGTGGAAGCAGGATCAGGGCTGGGGCTGGAGAAAGCCCCAGCAGCCTATGGCAGTGTGGGACTGGAGCCCTGGACAGTCCACAGAAGCAGGGCCAGTGCCCAGAGGCTGCCATGGGGCTGGGACTGGAGCCCAAGCCCCCGGCAGCCTGACCAGGGCCAGAGCCAGCCCCCAGCAGCATGTGAAAGCATGGGGCTTGAGTCTATGCCAGTGTGGGCTGCTGGATTCCAGCAAGCAGTCCGGCTGGGGCAGCAGCAGCGGGGAAAGGGCTGGAGTGAATACCTCTGCCTCCCTACTCCCCTCACCTTCCCCCCCCCTTGGCAGAATTGGCAGCTGGGGGATGTGGCAGGGAACCATCACTAGTCCAGCAAATTCTCTGGTTTGGGACCAGTCAGGTCCCAAGAGTGTCGGATAAGAGATGTGCAACCTGTAGTTTACCACAGAAGCTTTGCAAATGGCAAATTCCAGAGCCTCAGAAATGCAGATGGCAAGTGGTACCATTTACACACCCTGTTTCCAATGCATCTTTTAATTTTTCTTAGTAAGAGATTGGGGAGGGGGATTGGTTCTTTGAATTCTTTTATTAGCCTTCAGGCATGGAAAATGAGCTGAAAGAAAGATATATACCACAAAATTAATAGCATCTTATTTTGACAGTATGCCTGATTATCCTGGAAAAGACTGTAATTTTTTCCAGTACCTACTTTTCTATACTTCATGTGACCTGATATGAATTATAAGATTTGATATAAGCCCAAATTCATCATTTTTTAAAGAAAAAAAAAGTGATCATTACACCTGAAATGTCCACAGATAAATAATAAATATGGAACACTGGTTTCTCCACCCACTCCAACCCTACTGTGTTAGCATGTTGGTACAACAGTGGGATAACATTAACTAGCTTTTAAAATAACATTTTTAAAGTATGAGTAAAAGTAAACACAATTTAGTAGGACAGATGATTTTTTGATGGATAATTTATAACATGGATTCACAAATATGATCAAACAAATTCAATTTCTTAAAAATCTATATAAATACTAGTAACACTACTTCCCTTATAATGCATAAATTTCAAGTAATTACACATAAAGCTATTAGATTGCCTCTGACATACAAACAATTCAAAATACAGACATATATGCAATAGCATATAAGGAATGATGTAGTGCTTCTGACTTTTAATTGTATGAATGATCCCAAAAATAATTGCTCAAAATAATTCAAAAAAAGCTAGTTTTAAGTTTAATTGTGGGGACAGAATGCGTTGTGGGTGGCGGTTGCCTGGCAGCTGCTTTTGCTTTGCTGGCCTGACTTGCCCGGACTGCAGTTTCTAGACGTGTTTTCAATTCAGGAGCAGCTCCCATTACTGTCTTAAACGCATGAGGGTAGAGGGGACCAATGTGCATTAGATTCTGTAGTGCAAACTCATGAAGATCTTTCGATACTGTAGATGCAGAAGCAAAAGCACTTTCATTCAATAAATAAGAGATCAGAGTTGGAACTAGAAGAGCAAGCAACTGGACTCCTGAAAGTGAAAGAAGAAAACAGCATAATAGAAATAAAAACTATACAGAAAACGGATTGTAATGGCCCTTTTATAGAAACAGTATTATTGCCACAATTTAAGTTGAAAACATAAATGCAGCAATAATATAATATAACCAAAAGAGTTGGAAATAGATTTTCAGGCCATCCAATCTTTTTCCTTGCTAATGTAGGAATTCCACATTTTCTAGTGTTTAATGCACACTACTTGAGTCCCAGCCACTTCTCTTAGATTACTTTCCAGCCTGATGGTGCTCTTAATGAGTTAAAATGGTAGAGTACCTCAAAGGATCCTACAGGACTTTACATAGACTGAGAAATCACTTCATCTTACTTTTGTAAAGCAATCATCATAGGAAGTATGACACATCAGTTTAGGACATAAAGTGAAGAGTACCGCCCTTGAAAATGCAGCAGGGAAATATAAATACTGGTCAGATAATATAGCTATCATTTTTGGAATTTGACTAGGACATTAGTGTTAACACCTTACTCTGAATGGTGAGAGTAAGGATTTTATTAATCAGAATTCCTGCATTCCTGGCCTCAGTCTTTGTCACTGACTCATTCAGTGATTTCCAGCAAATTACTTATTCTTGTTATGGCTCAGTCTCCCGATCTGCAAAATGGGCATACTATTAATTTCTCATATAGGGGGATCAAAAAGTGTTTGTATAGTACTCTGAGAGCCCAAAATAAAATATGCTGTGTAAATACAGCAGTAGTATTTATTATCATTACTTTTGTGAAGACCTTCATGGTACCTTTAGTGATTAAACATAATAATTAGGACCTTAGTTCTACATCTGCTTTGAAAGATTATACATCCACTAGAACAGCGCCCCCTGCAATGGTGCTCTAGTTTAGTAAAGACTCAGAAGAGAGCCATGTTAACAAAAATCATATGTTGTACAAACTTTCCCCAAACAATTCTACTACTCTGACATTTCAGACCTGCTTACACTAGCCATTCCAAAGCAAGAGTGGCTCTTGAGCATGTTCTGCCAATTTTATGTAGGCATACCAGGCACTTGGCTCAATGCAACACCTACATACAACTGCCCCTATCACATAAAGCTGTCATACAATGACAGGTTTTTGCATCATTTCAATCACTATTTGTAAATGTATCACCTGCACCACCAAAAATCCTAATGTAAAATGTTGTCTTCAGAGTTATATTATAATGTCCACATTAAATATTCTACAGAAAAGAAATACTTACTATTCTGCTCCTCACCAAGGGCAACCAATGTTTCAAGGACTTTAATTCCTTCCTGGACTGCTAACAGCTCTGTGTTGTTGTTTGGGCGGTGACTTTCTACACTTTTCAGTTTCTCAACCATTACTGGTGCCAATGAATGGATGTATGGAGTTGACAGGGCACGGTTGGAGTGTTGGAATACAGAAAGCAGAAGCTGGTAACACTTGGCTTGAACCTAATCAAGATAAATAAATTTTATTGATTTGTATATTAGTACATACAACTCATCATATCTTTGTGTAAACTCAGAAATGATTGGAGGAAATAAAGGGAAAAGACCCCTGAAATTGGGGAAGAGGGAAGAACAGCAAAGAACAGATGGTTTAGCTGCTAAAAATACTGTTATCTAGTTTTCAATGCAAGAAAAAGGAATGCAACTGGGAAACAAACACAGGAAATAAGAGAGCAATGACTAAGGTAAGATAAAGTTACAGAATTGTTAATATACTAATCAGCCACATGGGATGCATCCTAGAGTCCGCAGGTAGCTGACTATAAAAAACAGATGTATGAGCAGCAACACTGGATGTATACGAGAAGTCATTTGAACTACAATTCCACTTCCACGAGGATAAAGTGGTTCCCCAGCCTAAAAAAGTACTTGAGTAGATTTAAATAATTATGAAACATAGGCCATGGAAAACTACCTTGTTTTCCTTGATATTATAAAACTGTATCAATAAAGAGAATGCAATGAATGTCTTTATTATGAACTTAAAAGGGATTTTTCAAAAATACCACAAACTTAGACAATTGACAAAACATGGTCTTGAATATAATATGGTAATCCAGGTACAGGGCTAGGAAGTTGGACATATTTACAACACTGAAAAGGATGAGATACGAAGCAGCATCTCACAGGAACCGTGAGCAGTATTATTAAGTGATCTTCTCACAAGTCATTAATACAATCTGACACTGATGGCATTTTGGGGTGGCCCAGGCTACACCACTTCCCGCAGCTCTCCTTGGCTGGAAACTGCAAATGCAGCCAATGAGAACTGCGAGACTTTGTGACTATGGACACTTTCAATAAACAAAGTGCTATGGGATCATCAGCAGTTTACCCAGGCGTACCCACAGCCCACTTTGAGAAACACTGGTCTAGATGGTGCTTGATTCTGCCATAAATACAGGGCACAGGCCTTGATGACTTCTAGAGTGACTTACCCAGGTGGGCCTACGACCCACTTTGAGAAATACGGATCTAGAAACCCCTGATAAGTGTTTTTCTAACCTGCTCTTAGAAATCTCAATTGATGGTGATTTCACAATATCCTAAGGCAATTTATTCCAGTGTTTAACCATCCTGACAGTTAGGAAGTTTTTCCTAATGTCCAACCTAAACCTCCCTTGCTGCAATATAAACCCATTGGTTCTTGTCCTAACCTCAAAGGTTGAGGAGAATAATTTTAATATAAAGCACAACTATCCACTCAGGCTTTTGCCGAAGGTTGTGGTTTCAGTGACATGGTATTCTTTTGTGGTACAAGTATGTTTAAAAAATTCTCTATTTCATATTGTTCAACTTATTTTAAAGGTATGTGCTTTTATCATTAATGTTTACTCTCCTAAAGACTGCAGTAGTTGCCATTTTATAAATTGAAAAATATATAATAAGTAATACAGACAGTGCAATTTAGACTGTTTTTCCTTTGTCGACACATGTAATTAGGGTTGCCAGGTGTCCGGTTTTCTACCGGACAGTCCGGTATTTGCACCCTCTGTCCGGTAGAAAAATTCAGAAAATACCAGACATGTGCAATGTCCGATATTTTCTGAATTTCCGCTGGGTGCCGGACAGAAACCTGGCAGGGGAGCAACTGGGAGGCGAGCCCTGTGGCGCTGGGAGCCCTGTGGTCGCGTGCACAAGCAGGGAGGGATGGGGCGGGAGCAGTGGCTGGGATTCCCAGCCACTCCCCCCACCCGGCTTCTGCACACAATCAGAGGCTCCCAACACCCATCGCGGCCCCGCCTCTCAGCTGGGAGCCTCTGGTTGCGTGCAGAAGCTGGGTGGGGGGAGTGGCTCCCAGCCACTCCCTCAGCCCCCACCCGGCTTCTACTAGCAACTAGAGGGAGTGCCTGCCGGCAGTGCGGCCTATTGGACTCCGGCTGCGGAGGACTCTCAGGTTGATTAGACTTCTAAATGCCTAAATATTTCTTCTGTATGCTACGTCAATACTGGCATGATCTTGTGCAAAAATTCTTCTAGAAGAGGGCGTCTACACTGGCATGTACCTTTGTGCAAGAGATGTGTTTTTGCGCATCTATGCCAGTGTAGACTCTCTCTTGTGCAAGAAAGCTCTGATAGCCATTTTAACCATAGGGCTTTCTTGTGCAAGAAATTCACGTTGCCTGTCTACACTGGCCTCTTGCGCAAGAACAGTTGTGCAAGAGGGCTTATTCCTGAGCGGGATCATCAGAGTTCTTGCTCAAGAAGCACTGATTTCATACATTAGAATGTCAGTGTACTTGCACAAGAACTCGCGGCCAGTGTAGACAGGCAGCAAGTTTTGGCGCAAAAGCGACTGCTTTTGCACAAGATCACACCAATGTAGACACAGCCTATTTTTTTCTACTTGGGAAATCTTTGAGTGCCTATGTGAGGACACACAATATAGAAAACCTACAGGAAAACTCCACAAGCAATGAAGAAAATAGAGGAAGAAATTTAGATCTATATCAAAAATTAAAGTTTGGAGATAAAAATTCAGAATATCTACATAATTTAATTTAATGGGAAAGCAAAGAGCTGAACTATATAAGACATGGACAGAATTTTCTCCTCTCATGTGCACTCCCCCAAAGGAATACAGGGAAAGCAGTTCTATTTTACTATCTTGTCATTATTCAGAGACCTGAGAGAAAGGACGCTATAGTATGTTAAGTTATCACTGCTATCCTTTTAACCTTTATAACCAATACTTCTAGCAAGCTCAATGCAGCCCTTGCCTAGGTAAAAGAAGAACTGATGATTTTCTTTATAACTGTCTCCTTTTATTTCCTCCAGTTTCTCTCTCTTCATTGTTCCTTTCAAGGAAATAGTATTCAGTTTAAGTGCAACTGTAAAATAGATGTGACTGATAATATTGTGTGAATTGTTGACTGTGTGTTTCTGGTGATGAGAAAAGCTCTATCTGTGGGGGAGGAAGAGCAAATAGGTGGAGTCCATCAAACCAGAAGTACAAAAGTCACATAAAGCAGTTGTCTGAGAGATTTGAGTCCCTATCCCAAGAGCTTTTCCAACCTGTGAGCAGGTATCAGTGCTGGCATAAAGTGAGTTTTCTGACCTGGGGACTACAAGACATAGTGACCCTCTGTTATACATGAGTTTGGGAAACATTCTTTCACATAAAACTACACTTTGCGAACACCAATCTGCATATTTGTATAACTGTTCAAATTAAATGATTTCTACATGTCAATTATGTTTCACTTCACGCTAAATGAGCATGCCTGAACCGAGCTAGGCTACAATTTATCAAATTTGCAATGGATTAGTTTAAAAGATATTTAAAGAGACGACAAAGCAAAAAGCATAAATGAGTTTGCAACAGATAGTAACCATTTTTAGAAGGCCTCTGAAATGATATGCACATGCAAATAAGATGGCTGCATACCTGAATTGCACACTCAAAACGAGGTTTTGTACATGTAATAGAAACACAAATTTTGTAAATATATAAGAGAATCACTGCACATTTTGTCTCTAATCCTAATCTATGGAAGCAGGAATCTGAGTAGTATTATGAGGAAGCAGTATTAAAATAAACCAAAGGTGTATATTTTTTTTGGCCCAGTGGTCTTTTCCTTCCTAACATTTATTATATTAACAAAGATTTAACTTTTATAAATCTATGTAAATCAAGAATTTGGCACAAGTAACTTGAAAATCCTACAATAAAGTGCTCAGTTTTGTTATAATTTCAGTTGATGCAGTAGTTTAAAATCATGGTTAATTTGACAAGCAGGATCTGGTTACTTTTGGAGAAATTATAGATTTCAAGGAATTCAGAAAATGTAACATTATTCCTTGCTACTGCGTGTTAACCATCCAAAATGTTTTTCACACTCCCACATGATGAGCTTACCCAAGGATCACAGGAATTCAATGCATTTTTAAATCTGTTAATGCAGCTGTTCTGTAAGGACTGCACTCCAATTATTTCTGTACTTGCAGACCAAAGGAAGAGAGCGATAGCCGTTAGCATGCTTACTTCATCAAGAATAGGCTTAGAGCCTTCTGCAAAACAAAAAGAAAAGCAGACTGAGCTTATTGTGAAAAGGTTTTAGATTTGTTTAGTAAATCTTAGTGTACTGGAATAATCCACAACAAAGGGATGTATTTGAAGAGACTTCAGTTACACATAAACACATGACTATTCACCAAAACCAGAGTGACATTTTTACTATTAGAGGTAGTGACTGATCTAGTTAAGGTTGCTTAAGATGGCTAACTCTAATCTAATCCTCTCTTTTAAACGGTTTTAAACTTCCTAATATTTCCATCTATGAAGCCAAAATCTCTGACCAAAGGTATATTTTTCTTTTTTTAAAAACAATGTAAGCAAATATGACTGCTATTTTGAGCAGAAGGATGGTGGGGAAAACATTATACTGTCCCCATTACAAGCAGGTCTCTTGCAAGCCCTTTAAAAAAAGTCTCAGCAACTGAAATGACTGAGATGTAGAAACCTAAAATCTACTGTCGGAACAGCCTGAACACCAAGAAGAACGGTTCTTGAATGTTCTGCTAAAAATTTGTTGTGATTTCACTGTGTTAATAAGCTTGTTAAAATCACATAGTCCATTTTGCACCATTTTTTTTTCTTGGACTGGTGAAATGTGCAACTTCATTCTGTCTTGAAAAGTGAACTAAACACATGCAAACCCTTTCCTTAGTGCATGCATCTTGCAAGGATTAAGAATTAAATGAAAGCTCCTAAAGTCCACAGAATGTCTATAGTAAAAGTCAGTTGTGCTTGCAAAAATGGGGGCTTGAAGGCCCTTGAGCCAAGGTGATATTGGTAGGGACAAGTTTGATGAGACATGTAACTATGGAGGCCATTAGAAATTAATACAGATTTTGCTTGGAAAACTTCATCCAACAATTGTTTCCTCTCAAACATCCTAAAGGATGACATTGTGTAAATTATTCTCTCGTCCCTTCAGATTTCACATGGCTTCTGCCAAACTGTTTCCCCCCCTCTCCTATTCAATCTATATTCCAGGCTATTAAAAGGGGCATTGAAATGGTTTTGGCTAATATACTCTGAATAGGCACATGACACATACCTCTGGCTGTGTCTACACTACATTCCTCTTTCGAAAGAGGAATGTAAATGAAGCAAATAGAAAGTTCAAATGAAGCGCGGATTTAAATATCTCGTATTTCATTTGCATATTCGCATCCGAGTACAGGTTCTTTCGAAAAAGGGTTTTTTTCCCCCCCGAAAGAACCCCATGTAGACTGCGCTTTCACTTTTGAAAAACCTTTTTTCGAAAAACTGCTCAGATGCAAATATGCAAATGAAGCACGGGATATTTAAATCCGCGCTTCATTTGCACTTTCAATTTGCTTCATTTACATTCCTCTTTCGGAAGAGGAATGTAGTTTAGACATACCCTCTGGGTCTGACTCAAAAGAAAGGCAACATAAATGGTACCGCCTCTTTGCTCTTCTAGAGCACAGAAGGAGCTTGGATCATAGGAAGCTCGTTGAAGCTCAGTGCAGATGAGATGGAAATACGGGCTGGCAGGCCAGGGGAAGCATCTAGGGGTTGTGGCAGGAGTGTGGCTTGTTTAATTATTGAAAGGATCACTCAGTCCTTTGATAAGGAGACTTACAATTTGGAGAAGTTTCTGGATTCTCACTTCTCTCTGATTCCCTTTTACCTCTCTGTATTATGCTAGACTATAATGTGACCAATTCTCTGATGTTGCCATAGTCATCAATGCCTGTACTTCCTTCTCATTGAATTACTGTAACATTCACTATAATGAAGACTACATGAAGCCTATTATACTGATTCTCTTAAAGCACCGGTAGCTTCCAGTTTTCTTTAACTACAGTTGTACATATGGAGTCTGATCTATTGCATTTAGCTTGATTACAATTATGGCTCTTCTGGTCTGAAACATTGGCTCTCTCCATATGCACCATTTTGGCAGTTGAGATTTGATTCTTTCTGGGTATTTGGGGTGAAAGGAAAAGAGTGGTATAATCAAAGATGACACCTAGTTTATGAGCTTGGGTGACATGGACGAGGATGGACTGTCAACAATGACAGAAAGTGAGGAAGGGACTGGGAAAGCGGACATAAGAGCTTGACTGGTTGTAAGACATCCAGGAGTTTTCAGAGAGATGGGCTGAAATGCAGGATTGGCAGGAGAGAGACAGGTCAGGATTGGAAAAGCATATTTGTAAGTCAAAGGTACAAACATGGCAGTTAAACTTGTGAGAGTTGAAGAGGTCACCTAAAGAAACAGAAAGTAAGCATGCCAAGTCCTGTAAAACACCTATGGAAACAGGAGAGAGGTGGAAGGACTGCAGAAAATGACACTGAGGAAATGACTGGAGCAGTAAAAGAAAACTGATTTGTTAAAGCCAAGTAAACATAAGATTTCAAGAAAGAGTATGACCAATATTGCCAAAGGCAGTTGAGAGGTCAAGAAGGATGAAGATGGAGTGCACAGCCCAGAGATAATGTTGTAATATTCTAAAATTAGCATTATAATCAGCATTATGTATATAATATACACTATACAGGCAGTCCCCGGGTTACGTACAAGATAGGGACTGTAGGTTTGTTCTTAAGTTGAATCTGTAAGTAAGTCGGAACTGGCGTCAGCCGCTGCTGAAACTGATCAGTTTCAACCGCGGCTGAATCTGGACGCCAGTTCTGACTTGCATACAGATTCAACTTAAGAAACCCAGGCGTCCCCAAGTCAGCTGCTGCTGAAACTGATCAGCGGCTGATTCCAGGACGCCTGGGGCAGAGCAGCTGGGGTGCTGCTGGGTTGCTCCAGTAGCGCGGCTCCTAGGCGCTACTGGAGCAACCCAGCAGCACCCCAGCTGCTCTGCCCCAGGCGTCCTGATTCAGCCGCTGCTGGAACTGACCAGCAGCGGCTGAATCAGGACTCCTGGGACAGAGCAGCTGGGGTACTGCCGGGTTGGTCCGGAGCGGCGCTGCGGGACCAACCCGGCAGCCCCCAGCTGCTCTACCCCCCCCAGCAGACCAGGGAGACGGGGAGCAAAGCCGCGGAGCACGCCCGCAGCGGGACAGCCCAGGCGCGCCGCAGCTGTCCCGCTGTGGGTGTGCTCCGAGGCTTTGCTCCCCATCTCCTTGGTCTGCTGGTCGGGAGACGGGGAGGAAAGCCGCGGAGCACGCCCGCAGGGGGACAGCTCAAGTGCGCCCGGGCTGTCCCGCTGCGGGCGTGCTCCAAGGCTTTGCTCCCCGTCTCCCTGCAGACCAGGGAGACGGGGAGCAGCTTTTCTCGCCCTGGAGGACGGGGACGGCGGACCGCGGCGCATCTGGGCGTCCCGCCGCTCCCGTCCTCCGGGGCGAGAAAAGCCCCGTTCGTAACTGCGGATCCGACATAAGTCGGATCCGCGTAACTCGGGGACTGCCTGTATATACACAATTCACTATAATGCGCAGAATTTAGGCAGGCTCATGTTTGCAATTAGTTCTTTTCTCTGCTGTATAAGCTATGGCTATGTTAATCACAGCTTTTCATCCCCATAATGCTAAACTCATACATAACCTGTAATATATTATATACAAATACCTAATGTTCACGTCTCCATAACAGAAGCTTTAGCTTTAAGTTGCTTAACTGGTTGAAAGTAAACTGCTGACCTGGTTGGGAGTATTCCAAGATAGATGCCAGAGTGCTACGGATAAGACTGGTCCATTGCTTATGAGTTTCCTCGGTCTTGGCCATTGGAAGAGTTACAATAGTTTTTATTGCCTGAAGAGCTGCGCTGACTGGTGGTGAGACTTGATTATCCAATGATTTTACTGCCGTTTCTTTCAATACCCTTGTAATCAGAAACAGGATTGTAGGTAATATTGTCATACATCCTGAAATAAAAAATAAAGTGCATTCTTGCAATTAACTCTAACACCAGGTATGGTCCACAACTTCTATATATTTCCTTAGTGGAATAACTCTTGCTAGCAATAGGTACCCTTTGTTTATATGGTAGCTAATATAACTCAATCATATTTTAACAATTAAGAAACATAAGAAATATCTAATTATAGTCAAAATATATTCTATGGCCATATACATCATTTGGAGTCATTTGTGCTAATGTAATAAAAACTCTGTCAGCAATTCAGGAATTTATAACTCAGCCTTAAAACTCTGCTCTAGGTTGATAAGGAATTATTTTTAAAAATTCTGTTAAAGAGCAAAAGGATGTTCCCGTGCTTAGGGCACTAGTATAGATCTGGAGAGAGACAGGTTCAATTCCTTCTTTTGCCCCAGAAATTCTGTATGAGCTCGGGCTAGTCAGCTAGCCTTTTTTATGCCTCATGTCCCCATCTGTGCAATGATGATAATACTTCCATACTTTACAAACGATAAATACAACAAACACTGTGAGATACTCAGATTCCATGATAATATGGTGTCACAAAGCACCAAAAACAGATAACTGAGTCCCTCTCATTCTCCCAATTAGGCTTCCTTTGCATCCCAACTGGAGCCCAAAACAGCCTATATAAATAGCACTTATACTAATCCTTCACCCAGCTCATACTAAAATCCATGAGTTGGGGCAGTATCTTTCTGGCTGAGGAAACCTGGCCAAAAGTTCTTTTAGTGGCCATCAGTATAATTCATTCACTGGTCTGAAAGGTCACTGAATGATAAAAGTACTTTATTCCACACAGGAAATGTGAAATGCTGCTTCTCAAACACTTCACTCAGTCATTCCTAAAAGCAAGAAAAAAAATGGAACAGAGAATCCTGAAAGACTCTGGGCTATTGTATAGATATATATTTTTTTATTTTTAACTAAATCCCATAATTTGGACATCAGGCCAAATATTTTTCAAAACTTATTTTCTCTAGGATTGTTATTAATTTTGAACTTTATCATAGGCTCCACCTCAAGACCTGCTAAACATCTGCTATGTCAATTGTAATTACTTGCAGACATGAGAGAAACTTCAGCTGCATTAAAAAGAACAGCGTATAGTGCAAGTTTTAAAAGTGCAATTTTCCTGATGTCCTGTAACCTGAAAAGCAGGCACCCTTATGTTGCTCTAGAATTTAACCCTCATGAGCAATAAATTACCTTCAATTTAATTTTAATTTTTCTGAGATAGAAGTAACATATTTAGCTTATTCTGCAACATGTTCTTATATTTTTCTTATAAAATCTATTCATTTATGTGCATTAAGTTACAGTAGAGTACCGGCTGGAGAGCACAGAGAAGGCAAGTCAGACAAGATGGTAACAGTAGCAGCCACAAGGCGAGCACTTTCTTCAGAGAGCTGGGATTTCGCAGAAGCATGATTTGGAGAATCTGACATTTTTGTGCTTAGATATGGCATGTGCCGTACTAGGATAAACATTAATAGTTCCATGGCTGCAAAAACGAGAGATTTTCCAGGCACAAGACCACCAGTCTCACCACCTTCTCCTAAAACAAGGCACGTTTCTTTTTCCTTTATGTCATCTTCATCTGCAGTGAAAAATATTTGGTTAAATAGTAAAAATGAACCCCAACAAAAAAAATATTAGATAAAAAACATTGCAAGGTAGATAATACTTTGAGAAGCACTAAGGCTTTGTCTACACTACAAAGTTTTTGCATCAGAGAGTACGCTAATGACGGACTCATTAGCATGACTCACAATGTCATTAGCATATTTTCTGCCGATGTTTTTTGCGCAAAAACAGGCAGTGTGGCCGTAGCCATTATGTGGAAAAAAGCACTTTTTGCACAAGATCCTTATGCCTGTGCCAGAGAGAAAAAGGGGGTTTTGCGCAAAATGGCCACTGCTACACTGCCTGTTTTTGCGCAGAAATGGATTGAAATACAGTATGCAAATGAAGCATGGGAAAACGCTAGTCTGCACTTCATTTGCATAGGCTCTTGCGGCAAAAGTCATAGTGTAGCCTAAAGGTTTACATCAATGTATACGTTCAAACAGATTTAATAGGTTAAAAACACCACTACTTTTAAAGTTAAAATATGCTGAGGGAGTTTTAAATTGCCTTAAAGGTTTTGTGACTGACTTTAAAATTCTATAACAAGACCAGAAATTGATAACATTTAATAATTACAATGTCAGAAACAGATGCTATATTTCACACTTTTAAAAAGTCTTATGGAAAAATTACCACCAAACGAGGCCAGCTTCTGCATCTGAAGTATATTAATACAATAGTTTTCTTTCTTTATCTCAGTTATAAACTTATATTTTTTTAGAAAAAAAAAACAAAAAAATGCAATTCCAGTCTGAAATGTGACTCTAAGAATAGTATTGAGAGATTCTGTGTACTGTCTCTATGATGTTAGTATCAAATGTGGTCAGTTAACAAGATTTTTTTCTGACTGGTTGAAAAACAAGTCACGTTCTCTCCTTTGCCATTGCCATTGCCAGTACAGGGCATTCCCTGCTATAAGTTGCCACGGTATACATTCATTTCACACTAAAGTCGTTGGCGTTTGTAGAAACTGATCCTCCCATTCCCCGCTCTTAAGTTGTGCAAAAAAAACACCCAACAATTTGCGCAAATGGAAGTCACGTGAGGAAAAAAATTCCCCACTTTAAGTTGTTTCGCTATAAGTCCAAGTTTTTTGGAACTTATTTTGGACTTATAACAAGGACAGCCTGTAATAAAATCTAGTAACTAGGCTTTCAATACCTCTATGCCACTCCACTGAATTAAAATGAGGTTTTAGTGAACATGTGTGCAGTGCTCCCTCTAAGCTGCCCAGCAACACAGCTTCACAAGTGATAAATCAGCCCCACCCAGTCAGAGGCTCAGGGCTCCAAGCAGGGAGCTGACAAATCACCTGTGAAGCTGTACTGCTGTGCAGCTTAGAGGGAACACTGTATGTGGACTGTCCTATTGCCGCATTGTTTGAAAAGATGTAACTTAATTGGGCTTTTAATAAACAATTCTATTGATGAAGAAAAAGGAATAAAAATCATCCCACGGTCTCTTACTTGCGTTGGCTTGTTCTACAGCACTAACAAGAGCAAAAAGCAGTAAGCCCCTGCCCCACAATCACCCTGAGAAAAGGGGCAGTGAAGATAACTGAGGATATAACTATGACTACACTGACCAGATCTGTGGGATAAGGAAAAGCCATTTTTACCTAGACAGTTTTCAGAGAAGAACCCCACTTTAATAAATCTGAGTTCTCTCAATTAGGGAATGTGTTGCTTTTTTCCTCTGAAAATGCAAACAACAGTTTTAAGTTTGTTTGTTTTTAAAGTCTTACTCAGAGTGTTCCTTTTTTCTTGAAGATAATCTTGAGCTGCTCTCACTATTTGCTGAACAACTCCAGTAACCAACAACTGGACTGCAGGAGGATCCCAGGTCAACAGGAGTCGATGCAGCACACTCAGAAGTTCAACACCAAGGAGCTAGAACAACAGAATAAATTGAGGTTTTTTAAAACATTTTTAGACTTGAAAGTTAATGGTTTACAGACCCCTACTTACCAACAAAAATGGTTTCTGGTTAATCTACTGTTATTCTTAGCTACAGAGTATTTTTTCCTCAGTTTTAGAAAGCACCATTCCTTTGGTACTAATTTTTCAGTTCATTTCTGAAAGAATCACGTTTCATAAAGTCCTACCCTTAATCCTGTTATATCATACTACTGTAGATTTAGGATAATCCGGCACCTTTTGGACCTAGGTGGTGCCGGATTATCAGATTTGCCGGAGAATCAGGAGGTCCGGTACAGCTGCACCGCTTAACAGCTGGCCAGGACACAATCTCCCTCCCTCTCTCCTCCCCTTTCCTCTTTGCATCCCCTCCCTGCTATAACCTGATCCTCTTCCCCCTCCCCTACCCTTTCCCCTTCGCTGAAGCAAAAGGCTCTTCTCCTTACTGTAACACGATCCCACTCCTTCCCCCCTCCCCCAACCGTATGCTCCCTCTGATTACAGTCAGCATGTGTGCTGAGCAGCAGGCTTTTTAATCAGCTGGTCAGGAGCGCTTGGCATTTTGATGGAGTATCGGGAGTGCCGAACAGTTGGGTGCCAGACTATCGGAGTTTTACTGTATTACTCTATGGGTATGTCTACACTTGCACCCTAGTTCGAACTAGGGATGCAAATGTAGGCATTCTAAATAGTCAGTGAAGCGGAGATTTAAATATCCCGCGCTTCATTAGCATGATCTCGCCAGCGCGTTACTCCGATCAACAGCTGTTTCGAAAGTGAAAGTGCGTGCCGGGTAGCATTAGTTCGAACCAAACCCCTTGGTTCGAACTAACCCCCTTGGTTCGAACTAACGTTACTCCTCATTTTTTTGGAGTAACGTTAGTTCGAACCAAGGGGTTTGGTTTGAACTAATGATATTTAAATCCCCGCTTCACTGACTATTTCGTATGCCTACATTTGCATCCCGAGTTCGAACTAGGGTGCAAGTGCAGACATACCCTAAGTGAGTGATTTTACATGCACCATAATCTGGGATTTTTTTAAAACAGCAAAAATGGTTACATCTAATCCCATGAGCATGCAAATTTTGGTTTGGGGGATTTAGACTTCAGAAACAGTGTACAGGATTTCACCTGAGAAACACAATGAATAGTTAATAGGTAACACTCCCTTCGTTCTCTCATCTCTGTATTAATGATAAAATTTAAAAGGAGGGTTTTTTTTAAAAATGGGTGCAGTGTGCGATACACAAGCCTAATGATATTAAATGACTGTATTTGTATGAGTTTGGCAATTCACTGCCTTTTAAAAAAAATCAATTTTTTCACCTCAACTTCTTGAAAACTAATGTTAGAGACCACTGGAGGAAATGGAGATCTGATGCGGAAGATAAAGTCTCTCACTGTAAAAATAACTAACCACACACACAGGAGCACAAAGGTGACAATGATATAACTTTGCCACATTTATCCAGTAAGTAGTAAAATCCCCCCACAAAATAATGAATAATTAAAGCCCCTGTAAAGACCATAAAGCTGCTAAAGTATGAAGACTTATGAAAACAAACTATGTGGACACATCTGGGACATAGTTGAAGTACTGGGATATGGCATTAGGACCACTTAGGTCAGTGATTTGAAGCATCTTCTGAATGGTTGCATGTGGATTACTCAAAATAGGGATGTGAAGGTTTAACTAGTACCCGGTTAACCCTTAATGGGTGAGGCTTACCAGTTAAGGTTAACCAGAGGAGGCTGGAGCAGTTCCCTGCCTGCTGTAGGTAGGGGGCTGCTCCAGCCCTGCAGAGGGGACACCACGGACAGCTTGGCTGGAGCAGCCCCTGTCTTTGGTGGGCCCAGGTATCTCACAGGCAGGGGCTGCTCCAGCGTCCCAAGTGCACGAGCCCTGCAGCGGGAGTGGGGATGTGCTCCAACCCAGTGGTAGGTGAGGGAGGGGCACACCGCCTCGCCTTAATCAATTAACTGCTTAAAAAATGTGTTTAACCAGTCAGCCGATTAAACAGGATTTTACATCCCTAAGAGAAGGGACCGTATTTAATTGTCCACCCTCAATAATCTGTTGCTAGCACAAATCAAGGTAACTATAAATAAGAGAGAAAACATCTACAGTGTTTCTACAGGACTTCTATACTACTTTTTCAATTCAGCTTTCTATTCTACAGTAGTGCACAATCTCTCTCAGAGATTATCATAAGGCAGATCATTTATTGTGATTTACTAGCCCTTAAGGAAAGTATAAGTGATAAGTCCACTGTCACAAATTGAGATGCCTGCTTGTGAAAATTTAAGAAAGAAATTTTAAATAAAAAAATGCAGCATGTTTGTTTTGCAAACTGTTGTTACAGCTTTATTTCTTAAAAATTAATGTAACAAACTTATTTTTTTTAAATCTAAAATGGAAAAAAGAAAAAAATGGATCATTATGATAAACAATTTTTTTTAATCTGCCTACATTTCAGCAATATTCCCCCCCCCCCTCCAGTTTTTGATCAGTTCTAATTTTTCAGGGACACAGCAGTAAACAGAATACAGATTAATCACCAAACACTTCCACACAGATGCATTTAAAAACAGAATAAGACGAGATTTCAACATCAACTTCCATCATCCAACATATTTACTATACCTGATCCTCTGCAATATGAATTCTAGCACAAGGTGAATCCAGTAAAGTGTGCAGTGCCTGTAAACAAGATGTGACGTGTTCAACAGGCTCCTCAGGCCTAGGAGAACAGAGGAATTGTATACTAACACCTGAAGAGAAACAAACAATCAAAAAAAATCTCATTTCTATACCAATAAGATGAGGGTTGTTTATATATCACATTTAAGTATTTAAACAATGCGGCAGTTGGGTTTATTTTAGATTTTTATTTTAATCACAAAAGTTATACTCATGTTTTATTTTTACCATTGAGAAATATTCTTTAAAGATAGAGACAGCAAATAGTAAGTAATCATGGTCAGTAACCTACAGATCTACAAAGGAAACTGATGTGTGTCTTTTGATTTGGCAAGTCTGTAAATTAACAATCTGCCACTTTTAATTGTGTTTTTAAGTTTCTGTATATTAAAATATTTTAACTGAAGGAAAATAAAACAGAACAGAAGAGATCTCATTTTCAGATATGACCTGGATATATAAAACACAATTCTTCAAACATTTGTATTTATTACTACAAATGTTTAAAATACAAATACTCCAATTACAGAACTTTCACACAAAATCTCTGACAGAATTGCCACTGTTTAAAAAAAAAATCCAACATTTATCTTTTAAAAACTAGTATGTCTTGGTTTATTATACAAAAGTTTCAGAGTTAGTTATACAACTGACAGTGCAACACAGCTTTGCTAGTTAGTCACATCTTTATTGCATGGATCAAAAACTAAAGATATGCACAGATAAATATAGAATGTAAAGCTAGGACAGATATTTCAAATTTTACTAATCTAAACACCTGGACATTTTCATAGCCCACAGCACCATACGACTGGAGTGCCGACTGGAGTGCCTCAAATACTAACAGATGCTTCCTTACAAACACCCCCACGAAGCAGTAAGTACTATCACCAATTCCACAGAGGTACAGCATAAACCGAGTGACCTGGCCAATGTCACATAGGTCTTTACTGAATTATGACCTTATCAGGGGGTATAAAATGTAATCCAACTCCTCATTCTAAAATTATAGAAAAAACATATGTCTAAAGAACATAATTTGTGTCATCTGAACTCTAATAAATATACTATATTAGATACCTAATGATTTATTTTTAAATATGATGTAAAAACCAGACCTAAAGCTAATCTGAAATATTTCATTTAAGGGACATGGAACAGTATTTTTCAGAGCTATAAAAATCATGGGTTGCCAGGATGTAGCATTGGAATGGGCATATGGTTCATTTTAAATGGGCTGGATTTCAAGATGGTGTCCTTTTAATGCAACCACACTGTGGCATTAAACTTTGAAATATGATATCATAAAGCTCTTACCTAAAATCAAGTGCATTCTATCTTTGTTGATCTCTGGCAAAGATTTAGTGGTAGGTGGTGTTCCAGGTGTCTGGTTTAACATAATAGATGAAACACGTTTCTGTGAATTTGGCATTGCTACAGCTGCTTCTTCAGGTGACTCAGAAGCATCAAATCCTGCACTATTTAGCCAGAGTGCTACTGCATGTAGAATTGGAGCCCAAGAGTTCCGGTAGTGCAGTCTAGCTGTATCAATTGTCTCTGGAGTGTAGAATGCTCCACCTGTTAATTAGAAAAGCAAATGCTAACTAGCATAAAACATATATGTGTATGAGAGAGAGTAAATATATATGTGTATGAGAGAGAGTATATGTTTTATGTATACATATATAGGATACATTTGTAGATGTAGATATTCAAGTTTTGTTACAGCTACGTGCAGCACAATTCTCCATGCCAAGAGGACTAGTATCATTAGGGCTGTTCCTATACAGCTTCATGTTCTCCGATATCAAATATTTTTTGCTAGTAAATGATGTGAGGCTAAATTTTCTCTCTGTTCTAACTTTTTCCTAAACTGTGTATGACTGAGGGAAATCCAACAAGATCTCAGAAACTGACAAAGACAAAAGAACGAGGAGGATACAATGCAATTCAGGAAGTATTAGCAAAACAAAAAGATATTAGCCATCCTAGAAAACTTAAGTCATAAAAAGCCAAGTATTGGCTCTATATCTGAGTCTCTCTTTCCCTTGTTTAACCAAAACAAGTTAGGATTTCTTAATTATGTCCCACTTACAAACAACAGCTTAAAAACAAACATCCAAAAGTCCTGAATATAAGCTAATTCATTTATAATAAATTCACGAAATTATTAAAATCTAACTAAATATTTTCAATGGAATGGTAATCTGATTCAGCTGTTTAAAACTGTAATTCTATGGATACATTACAGCCTTCCAAGGATTAGAATGCAACAATTTACTGATTTCCTCACCAGTGGCCCCAAGCCTTCTTACATACATGCAACAGTACAGGCAGTCCCCGGGTTACGTACAAGATAGGGACTGTAGGTTTGTTCTTAAGTTGAATCTGTATGTAAGTCGGAACTGGCGTCCAGATTCAGCCGCTGCTGAAACTGACCAGCGGCTGACTACAGGAAGCCAGAGGCAGAGTTGCTCTGCCCGGACTTCCTGGAATCAGCCTCTGATCAGTTTCAACAGGCTGAATCTGGACGCCAGTTCCATACAGATTCAACTTAAGAACACCAGGCGTCCACAAGACACACCGCAGTCCCGCCACCCGGGTCCTCCGCGGCTTTGCTCCGCGTCTCCCTGGTCTGCTGGAGACCAGCAGACCAGGGAGACGGGGAGCAAAGCCGGGGAGCACGCAGACAGCGGACAGCCCAGACGCGCCGCGGCTGTCCCGCTGCCGACATCCTCAGAGGCTTTGCTCCCCATCTCCCTGGTCTGCTCGTCTCCAGCAGACCAGGGAGACGCGGAGCAAACCCCGTTCGTAACTGCGGATCCGACATAAGTTGGATCCACGTAACTTGGGGACTGCCTGTAGTTCAAATGTAACAGTACATTTCTGAGTTGGATTGTGAGCTTTTCAAAGCAGGGACCTTGCTGCTTCATGCTTTTGGTAAAATACAATATATGCCACTCAGTCTAAAAGGCCCTCAATCCTGCAAACCAGCCTGGGCTTAACTTTAAGCCCAAATTGTCCCATGGATGTCAATGAATTTACTTACTTCTGTAAAATTAAATGCATGCAATATTAGCACGACTAATCCATATCTAATAATCTAAAATACAGTCGCCTGCTTTTCGGAAATGATGAGCACTCACAACTCGCACACAAGTCAATGGTGTAAACACTCAGTATCTTTGAAACATTAGACAATTTTATTTTAGACCACTAGATATTGATTTAGGTAATCCTGGATGACAACTAATTGTGTTTTTAAAAAGTGTACTTTTCATAAACTATAATCAGAGAAAAGAATAATGTGAATTATAAGTTATGGGGAGACCTTAGGAATTAAATATATTTCAAAGACTTGTTTCATTCAATTTAAAGAGTGAACAATTTTAGAATAAATTACACTTAAAGAATCTTTGTTACTACAGTGCTTTATGGAAATAAGAATTGTAATCAATGCTAACAAAACTTGATCTGAAATGCCAGACAAATCAATGACTAAGTTTTGAAATTCTAGTTAAATATATTTGATTTGTTTCTCAATAGAGTGAAGAAACTTCACTGATCTTCTTTTGGCATGATCCTGCACTCATGTAGGTCAATGCCAAAAGTTCCCATTAGCATACTGTAGTTTCAGAACTCTAGTGAAAATGCAATGTTATGGTTGAGCTAAAGTTCTACGAGTTAGTTAAATCACCAGCTTTACATTATTTCATTCCTTTTATAAACTAGTTATTATAGGTAATAGCAATTTTAACATTTGTTCTAATACTCCAGTCATGTCAAAGACTAAACAACTAACACAATCTGGCTCTAGACACAAAGTACTATGAAATACAGCACCAATAAAAATTTCAATTGTACATTTTTTTGAAATAACTTCTCTGAAAAAAACAAAAACAACAGAGGAATAAACAAAATAAAACATGCTTGGCATGATATACAAAACTTAGTTATTTCACTACACAGTAGTAACAAGTCATTTCAAATGCAGGTTGATGAAACTTTATACCACCAAACAAAATATTTACTTCAGCCTTAGGGTTCTTTTATACAGAATAAAAAAGGTATGCATCCCAGTGTGGGGTCTTATCATTATGTTAGATTTTATGTAAATACAAAACAAATTTGGGAAACAAGTAATTTATGGAAGAAACTCAAAATTCCTTCAAAAATTCCTTACCCAGATCTTCATTCTGCCTTTCATAACCATAAAAACATGAACCGCTGTACTTACCATCTGGTGGAAGCTGACTAGCAAATTCAGCTGGTAAAGTCAGAAGAGCATAGTCTTTCAATGCAGCTAGCCAAAGGCGACTAAGAATAGGCAGCTCAGGTTGTACGAGTGTTATCAAACTGTCTGGAGGTAGCTCATCTGCAGTACCAAAATCATCATCATCATCATCTGTACTCTTTATTGCTCGCTTTGGTTTGGTTTCTGCTTCCTTTTTAATTTTCATAGCAACAACATACACCTATAAAACAGATACAATATTTTTGCTTTAAAATGCAAACAAGAAAAAAAAATCTTTCAATCAAATGACAAATTGTACCAGTAAATTATCTTTATGTTATCTTCTATAGAATATCATGAATAGTTTTACATTTTTGTGATGATCTGAGACTACTTTAAAAATTACCCTAAAATATCATACTGGAAAATTATCAGCTACATAACCGATGGAAATAAAGGTAGGATAAATGGAAAAGCTATTAGGTTTTATCAATCTATATTTCCAAGCTAAATCTGAGTTTGCTGACAACAATTAGAGAAGAATTCAAAGCCAATATGGCTACTCAAAACTTTTAGCCTGAAGAGTGTCAATGAGGGCTCTTCACACAGAAAATGCTCTAATTTAACTAAATTAAATCCATGTGGGAATCACTTTAGTTACATGAGGCAACACACTTGTAGGTTTACTCTTAAATCAGTTTAGTAAAGAAAATAATCAATTTAGTTTCATTCAGGGAATCAGGTCACTTTCTGTGTAGCTCAGACTTTGTGAATGAGAATTTCTTCTTTATTTTTGACTGTGTACTATTCTTTAGAGGGTCTAAAAATTGGTATCTATGGGACCCAAATTGATGGACTGAAGGAACATTTTAGAGACATACACAAGGATACATTATGCAAACAAGCAGAAAGGCTGGGGGAAAAAATCTGCAATGGAACAAAAAAGCAGTGTTTTTAGAAAAGAAATATAGCCGACATAAATGTCCCCACACAACAGATGCTTTGCTTCAGATCAATGCTGAAAATAGCTCAACACTACAGGGCTAAGGTGCTAATACTTTCCTTATTTTCTCAAAGTAACTTCCAAGGAAATTAATTGCAAGAAAATCTACAGTATGTTAATGCAATAGAGAAAACAAAGGCATGCTTGTGCTCAGCTTCCTCAAAACACTTGTAGTCCTTTAGTCATTAGAAATAACACTTCAGAAAACAAAGTACAATGGCTTATATATAGCTAAGTTCAAACAAAGCACATTCTTTAATCATTATTTTTATCCTTGCATTATAAAAGTTATAGTGCAAATAGTTTCAGAAAACCTTTAGTCAGACTTCCACCTATAGGGGTTCCATTTGGTATACTATATTCAGGGTCTTCTGTAATAGCTTTCATGTCACTTGGGGTCATTAAATATACCCATATGTAAAAGGTAATTCACAATACAGTAGTTCCAGCCAACAAAAAGAGCATCACAGCCACTAAAAATACAGATTAAAATGTTAACTTAAACCTGAACATTTTCACAGCAATTTAGAGATCAGGTTAATCATTCAGACAAGTGATGGGCAATCTAGGCTAGTGGCCTCAGTAGGCCACAAGACAGTCGTAAACAAGACTGTTTTCCTGGGTTTGGGTACTCTTGGTAACTGCACTGGAGTACCTAGAATTTGTGTGTTGACTGAACCATAGCAACACTTTGATTGGATGCACGAGCTCTCAAAGTCAATGTTGGGTTCAATCAGCATGCACTTCACTTCACTTCACTTCACTTCACTTCACTTCACTTCACTTCACTTCACTTCACTTCACTTCACATGCTCTTGCTTCATGTGTGGGTCACTTTAGTAATATTGGTAGGAAAAAAACTATATGGATGGAAACCAACAGAACCTGACAACTCTGCATGTGGGCAATGGGAAACAAAACATCTTGTGGGCCCACACATACAACCCTGATAGGCCACATGCAGCCCACCACTAATTTAGACTCTCTTGGAGCACATTATTTAAATTTTAAAAAATTCTGTCCAATAATTTCTTAAGCTATCTCATCTGACTCCTATGTTAACTTTTGGTCTGATTTTCAGAGGTACTAGACTCCCACTGCTCCCAACACCTTCAGTGATAATGGTGGGAGTTCAGCCCATCTGAAGATAAGGTCATTTTTCTAGAACCTCATCAGACTATCACACTGTGAGAACGACAGTTCGTAATGCTCAGACAAACATTCAGATAGTTTCTCTTTAAAATCCATTTTAATTTAACCACTAGAATTTCCAGACTTTTAAAATACAGATTAAAATGTTAAATTAAACCTGAACATCTTTATAGCAATTTAGAGATCAATTCCATTATTTAGACTGCCTTGCAGCCTGTATTGTTGTTTGTGAAATCCATCATTTTTAGATACTTGAACCTTCCTTGGTCCCCCACATTCCCAAACAATGACTTCAGCAGCCCTGTTGTTTACTATTTCCTTTTTGGGGAAATTCCTGGCTATGCTTTGATTTGACAGCTCATCTTTGAATTTTGTTTTTAAATTAACAGGTAGGGGCATTGGACGGAAACTGACATCTGATAAAGTCTGAAAATTCTGTGAGGGCCTGGATGTGCACAATGGATGGGATAGAGGAAATGGGGAGTCATGGGGAGAAGAGTGAATAGAAGCAACATGTCAATTGTGGACAAGTTGGCTAGAAAGAAGATGAAGCATTGCAGTGATAGGTATGGAGAAACAAAAGCTGGAGAGAGTGAGAGGAAGTCAGAAAAGCTGGAAAAGACAAGTCTAGGGGCTGGCTGGATAGATGCCTAGAAGGATGAGAAGTTGCAGCTATGCTACAGTAACTAATCCAAGGCATAAGGTAAATATTTAACACCGAATGTTTACCTCGGCCCAAGCTTTCAAAACTGCCAGTTTTTCCATAGTCGTGGCACTCTCTCGATAAGGCTGACTGGAAGACCCCTTTCCTGCTTGCACTTTGTCCAGGGAGGAAACAAGGAGATTGTGAACTCGGCGAAGATCATTCAGGTCACTTACAACCCCACTTCCTATCCATGTGCTGCACACCTACGCAAGAAAATTTTAAATCATTCTCCAAGATACCTGCTTGAACAAGCACAGATTTTATGCAAAGATAAAATAGTTCTGTAATATGTTCTAACAGTGAATCATCCTCTTAAGTACACATGCTTGATGCTGTAACACCACATAATGGAACCAATTTAGAGGAATTCAGTAAACCCTAAAAATGTAAAGATTTCCAGTGCGGATAAGGTCTGTGACAAGTCTTGTGACATTTTACTAGCTCTGCCTGCAATGAGCTGAATAATGCACCTTCCCTCCAACTCCTTTCTGAAGAGACAAAAGCTGTGAACTGGAGGTATTTTCTAGTATTCCTGCAAACTGAAAATATGACCATGGGAGATGGATTCTCTTGCTTGACGACACCCAATGCCACCTAGAAGGTGGGAAAGCAGTATTCCCTCATCACCTTTGTGAGGGACCTAAGTTCCTCCTCTATCCAACATCATCTTCACCACAACAGGTTCCCCAATCAAGTTGAAGGGAACAAATGTTGTTATGCCTCTTCCATAGTAATAGGACCTTCCACTCCTCTGCAAAGCCATGTTACAATGTAATTTTATACCTCTGTCAACTAGAGGAGGTGATAGCAGAATATTCAAGCACATATGAACAGGAGAGTTAGGCAAAGTAGAATCTTAATCCACTTCACTGTAAACAGTATCAGCAGACTCCCCCATACATGGACGGAAGATAGTGGAAGAATTTTGTGTATCTCCTTCCCTGCAACAAGGGCAAGTGAAACCATTTTCCCTGGACAGTGGGGGAGAAAAGAGGCAGATTCATGGAACTCAAATTTCTTTAAAAATGTATCACTCTTAGCTTTCTAGTGCAGCTGGACAAAAAAAGAAAACATTCTCCACAAAAAAAAAATCCTGTCAATTTCTTTTCTGTTTCTTTTAAGTTTTCCAGACCAGCTATTTTTGCTGGTTAAATTCTCGGGGAGCCAATGGAGTTCACTCTCCCAAAAGAAGCTCCCTGCTCTTTCTAGGTCCATGGAAGCCCTAACTTAATGGACAAGGGGAGAATGCAAACATTCTTGCAGGCCACAGGCTCTCAGCCCTGGAGCAGTGAGCCCTTCAAAGTATATACCATACCTCTCTTGGACAGGCATAGGAAAGACTTCTATAAAACCTTGTTAAAACAAATTCACAAGCCCTTAGAGGGAGCTGTAACACAAATGCCAAACAAAGCCATCCTCCTCCCCCCTGGCAAACAGCAGCCCCATTCATTGTAGCATTATCACAAAAGAGAAAACAACACAGTTCAGTATCACTCATATAGGCTCATGTCCTTTCCAAACATAGAATATAAACTTCTCACAAAGTTAATGCCCAATCATTTAACCCCACTAATGAGCTAGCACTCAAACATCAAATGGGTGTCAAATGAGGAAGATGAGGTTTGGAAGATGTTAAAAGAGATTTAAATGTTTTCATACAAACTCTGTAAATTATTTCCTCATCCTAGCATTGAATGCAGAAGAAACTTTAAATAGGGTGAAATGGACAGTTACGCATGGTATCAGTCAGAATCAAAGAAAGACTCACAACCTGAGTTAAAACCGTATACTCAATGGTAAATCACCATTACCTCAAATTATTTGATTGGATTAAAGGTACCTATTTCTCAACAGTTCTATTAGCCACACAACAATCAAAACAAACACCATTGTATGCAAGTCCCTTGTTCAGTTATGATTAGTGGCAGAATATTATTGAAGTTCTTAATAACCCTACTAATGGACCAGAACCCTTCATTTAAATTCAGACATCAATAAAGCTATTAACCAGTATTTACATGTGGCTGTTTCCTACTAGTTGCAGAATAAATAAGAAAATAAAAAGTTTTCTTAATAAAATGTCCGAAGGATTTCCACAATACTGAATAACCAAATATATTACCTGGAGCCTCTTATAATACTCTTAATTTATAGAGTTACATCATAAGTTTCCAAATTTTCCAGTAGTAGGGGTATTTCCTACAATGTTTCTTTTCTCACTTTTTTCCTAAGGGAAAAAAATTGCACTCTCTCTCTCTCTTACTCTAAAAGCATGAAATATGTCAAGTTTTTAATACATAGTCTTTATATTTTTCTCTGTACCTGGCAGGCTTTTGCTGTTATGTCAGAAGGAGTATCTTGGGAAAAAGCTGGTCTTAGAGCAGCTCCAACCTACGTAAAAAGAAAAACAAACTGATAATACTTTTTGTGTATGTAATGAAGTCAGTGTTCCAAAAGAAGGAATCTCTTGCCTGGGCAAGTTTGATATTACATTTGTGTATAGAGTAGGGATGTTAAAACGTGAGTTTTCTGGTAAACATGTAACTGCTGAAATTTTCAGTGGGTACACATTTATACGAGGGGAAGTAGCTCCGTGGGAGCTGGTGCATGCAGGGAGTCAGCTTAAAAGCCAGCTCCCCATGAGCACCAGCTCCCGCCTGCCCTTTGAGCTGCTGCCTCTGTATTAAAGACAGCAGTGGTGGGAATGGGGGTGGTGGTGGTTGTGGGGGGGAGCCAGTACACATGGAAAGCCAGCTTTTAAGCCGATTCCCAGAGCCTCCTGCCCCCTCCCTGCGCTGCCAAACTCCATGAGCACCAGCTCCTGCCTCCCCTCTCCCCACAGCTGCAGCTTCTAACAATAAGTCAGTGGTACTCTGGAATAATAAACAGGGATGTAAAGGGGAGAGGGAGAGAGCGGGAGCCACTCCTAGGTTAAGCCGGCTTAAAAGCCAGTTCCCCCCAGCACCATCTCCGTGGTGCAGGGGAAGGGAATAAGGGTATGTCTACACTACCCTCCTACTTCGAACTAGGAGGGTAATATAGGCATACCGCACTTGCAAATGAAGCCTCATTCCACGAGGAGTAACGGTAGTTCGGACTAGGAAGCCTAGTCCGAACTACCTAGTCCATGCCACGTGTAGCCGTGCGGCACGGGGTTCGAACGAGCCGGGATTTAAAAATGGCGGCACCCGGCTTATGCAA